>NC_086451.1:136913966-137213966 GCF_028390025.1 Pseudophryne corroboree
GAGGATCCGAGTCTGCTCGGACCCGTGAAAAAAACATGAAGTTCGTGCGGGTTCGGTTTCAGAGAAACCGAACCCGCTCATCTCTAGTGTCCCCATTGGGAAAAATAAAAGTTTATGTGAAATACAAAGGCAATACCCATAAGCTGTATTTGTACATACTTCCACATGGTGGACCAGCATTATTGGGCCGCGAATGGATAAGGAAAATCCAACCTGACTGGCATTCCATTCACAGGCTACAATCTACTGCATCTGATGTATCCAACAATGATGCAGCTATTAAGGAACTTTCTAAATTGTTAGCTGCCGCACAACCCATTTTCCAACCAGGAATAGGCACGTTAAAGTACATTAAGGCAAGTATAGAGTTGGATCCACATGCCGTTCCAAAGTTTTGTAAAGCTTGCACAGAACCTTATGCCATCCGACCAGCGGTTAAGGAGGAACTACGGAAACTGGAAGACTCTGGTATACTCTCCCCAGTGGAATGGAGTGAATGGGCTACGCCCATAGTTCCGATAGTAAAGAAAGACAAAATGGGAAGTATCCGTATTTGCGGAGATTTCAAAATGACAATAAATCCAGTACTACGGACTGTGCAGTATCCTTTGCCTAAAATAGAGGACATCTTTGCAGCTCTCTCAGGGGGCGACCGCTTCTCCAAAATTGACCTAGCTCAAATGTACTTGCAAATGGAAATTGAGGAGGCATCTAAGAAATATTTAACCATCAATACTCACAAAGGTTTATTACAATATAACCGTCTTGTGTTTGGACTTTCTTCTGCCCCAGCATTATGGCAGAGAGCAATGGATCAAGTCCTGCAAGGGATACCAGGTACGCAATGTTACCTGGATGATATAATTGTAACAGGCAAAGATGATGTGGACCATTTAAATAATTTGGAAAAAGTGTTAACCCGACTACAGGAATATGGACTCAGTAAATAAAGATAAATGCCCATTTTTCCAAGAAAGCATTTCATATTGTGGACATGTGATTGATAGAGAAGGCCTGCACAAATCAAATGATAAAATTGAGGCAGTACTACAAGCACCCCAGCCACAGTCTGTGTCACAACTGAGATCTTACCTGAGCCTAGTTAATTATTATCACAAGTTCTTACCAGATCTCTCCACAGTAATACACCCGCTAAATGCCCTACTACAGAAAAATGCACGATGGAAGTGGACAAAAGACTGTGAGAAAGCATTCTCAGAAACAAAAAGATTCATTACATCTGATAAAGTCCTTACTCATTTTGATCCGAAACTACCCATCAGGCTAGCGTGTGATGCGTCACCATACGGCATTGCAGCAGTGTTAACACATCAACTGAGAGATGGTAGCGAGAAGCCAATAGCGTTTGCTTCACGGTCTTTGACAGTGGCAGAGAAGAATTATGCGCAAATTGACCGAGAGGCCTTAAGTTTAGTATGGGGAGTGAAGAAATTTCATCAATTTTTGTATGGGCAAAGGTTTACATTAATTACGGATCATCAACCACTGGTATCAATTTTTAACCCCCACAAGGGAGTCCCAGCCATGACTGCAGCTCGGCTTCAACGTTGGTCATTATTCCTGGGTGCTCATACATACATCGAGTTTAAAGGAACAAAACTACATGGCAACGCTGATGGTCTATCGCGTTCTCCCTTGCCCCAAAGTGAGGAGGACAGTGATGGAGACCCCCTGGAAGTGTATCACAATATGTTGATGTAACAGCTACCTATAACCAATGCCACGATCAATCGGGAAACAAGAAAAGACCCGGTACTATCAAAAGTAATGGACTTAACTCTCAAAGGTTGGCCTAAACATGGCGATGCTCAATATTACGGGTTTTTGGCCAGGAGAGATCAGCTTTCTGTCTGTCAAGGAACTCTATTGTGTGGGTCACGAGTGGTAATACCACCTAAACTAGAGATGAGCGGGTTCGGTTTCTTTGAATCCGAACCCGCACGAACTTCACTTTTTTTTTCACGGGTCCGAGCGACTCGGATCTTCCCGCCTTGCTCGGTTAACCCGAGCGCGCCCGAACGTCATCATGACGCTGTCGGATTCTCGCGAGACTCGGATTCTATATAAGGAGCCGCGCGTCGCCGCCATTTTCACACGTGCATTGAGATTGATAGGGAGAGGACGTGGCTGGCGTCCTCTCCATTTAGATTAGATTTAGAAGAGAGAGAGAGAGAGAGATTGCTGTGATACTGTAGATTAGAAGAGAGTGCAGACAGAGTTTAGTGACTGACGACCACAGTGACCAGTGACCACCAGAGACAGTGCAGTTGTTTGTTTTATTTAATATATCCGTTCTCTGCCTGAAAAAAACGATACACAGTCACACAGTGACTCAGTCTGTGTGCACTGCTCAGCCCAGTGTGCTGCACATCAATGTATTGTATATAAAGCTTATAATTGTGGGGGAGACTGGGGAGCACTGCAGGTTGTTATAGCAGGAGCCAGGAGTACATGATAAATAATATTATATTAAAATTAAACAGTGCACACTTTTGCTGCAGGAGTGCCACTGCCAGTGTGACTAGTGGTGACCAGTGCCTGACCACCAGTATATTAGTAGTATTGTATACTATCTCTTTATCAACCAGTCTATATTAGCAGCAGACACAGTACAGTGCGGTAGTTCACGGCTGTGGCTACCTCTGTGTCGGCACTCGGCAGGCAGTCCGTCCATCCATAATTGTATTATAATATATACCACCTAACCGTGGTTTTTTTTTCATTCTTTATACCGTCGTCATACTAGTTGTTACGAGTATACTACTATCTCTTTATCAACCAGTGTACAGTGCGGTAGTTCACGGCTGTGGCTACCTCTGTGTCGGCACTCGGCAGGCAGTCCGTCCAACCATAATTGTATTATAATATATACCACCTAACCGTGGTTTTTTTTTCATTCTTTATACCGTCGTCATACTAGTTGTTACGAGTATACTACTATCTCTTTATCAACCAGTGTACAGTGCGGTAGTTCACGGCTGTGGCTACCTCTGTGTCGGCACTCGGCAGGCAGTCCGTCCAACCATAATTGTATTATATACCACCTAACCGTGGTTTTTTTTTCATTCTTTATACCGTCGTCATACTAGTTGTTACGAGTATACTACTATCTCTTTATCAACCAGTGTACAGTGCGGTAGTTCACGGCTGTGGCTACCTCTGTGTCGGCACTCGGCAGGCAGTCCGTCCAACCATAATTGTATTATAATATATACCACCTAACCGTGGTTTTTTTTTCATTCTTTATACCGTCGTCATACTAGTTGTTACGAGTATACTACTATCTCTTTATCAACCAGTGTACAGTGCGGTAGTTCACGGCTGTGGCTACCTCTGTGTCGGCACTCGGCAGGCAGTCCGTCCATCCATAATTGTATTATAATATATACCACCTAACCGTGGTTTTTTTTTCATTCTTTATACCGTCGTCATACTAGTTGTTACGAGTATACTACTATCTCTTTATCAACCAGTGTACAGTGCGGTAGTTCACGGCTGTGGCTACCTCTGTGTCGGCACTCGGCAGGCAGTCCGTCCAACCATAATTGTATTATAATATATACCACCTAACCGTGGTTTTTTTTTCATTCTTTATACCGTCGTCATACTAGTTGTTACGAGTATACTACTATCTCTTTATCAACCAGTGTACAGTGCGGTAGTTCACGGCTGTGGCTACCTCTGTGTCGGCACTCGGCAGGCAGTCCGTCCAACCATAATTGTATTATAATATATACCACCTAACCGTGGTTTTTTTTTCATTCTTTATACCGTCGTCATACTAGTTGTTACGAGTATACTACTATCTCTTTATCAACCAGTGTACAGTGCGGTAGTTCACGGCTGTGGCTACCTCTGTGTCGGCACTCGGCAGGCAGTCCGTCCAACCATAATTGTATTATAATATATACCACCTAACCGTGGTTTTTTTTTTCATTCTTTATACCGTCGTCATACTAGTTGTTACGAGTATACTACTATCTCTTTATCAACCAGTGTACAGTGCGGTAGTTCACGGCTGTGGCTACCTCTGTGTCGGCACTCGGCAGGCAGTCCGTCCAACCATAATTGTATTATAATATATACCACCTAACCGTGGTTTTTTTTTCATTCTTTATACCGTCGTCATACTAGTTGTTACGAGTATACTACTATCTCTTTATCAACCAGTGTACAGTGCGGTAGTTCACGGCTGTGGCTACCTCTGTGTCGGCACTCGGCAGGCAGTCCGTCCAACCATAATTGTATTATAATATATACCACCTAACCGTGTTTTTTTTTTCATTCTTTATACCGTCGTCATACTAGTTGTTACGAGTATACTACTATCTCTTTATCAACCAGTGTACAGTGCGGTAGTTCACGGCTGTGGCTACCTCTGTGTCGGCACTCGGCAGGCAGTCCGTCCATCCATAATTGTATTATATACCACCTAACCGTGGTTTTTTTTATACCACCTAACCGTGGCAGTCCGTCCATAATTGTATACTAGTATCCAATCCATCCATCTCCATTGTTTACCTGAGGTGCCTTTTAGTTCTGCCTATAAAATATGGAGAACAAAAAAGTTGAGGTTCCAAAATTAGGGAAAGATCAAGATCCACTTCCACCTCGTGCTGAAGCTGCTGCCACTAGTCATGGCCGAGACGATGAAATGCCAGCAACGTCGTCTGCCAAGGCCGATGCCCAATGTCATAGTACAGAGCATGTCAAATCCAAAACACCAAATATCAGAAAAAAAAGGACTCCAAAACCTAAAATAAAATTGTCGGAGGAGAAGCGTAAACTTGCCAATATGCCATTTACCACACGGAGTGGCAAGGAACGGCTGAGGCCCTGGCCTATGTTCATGGCTAGTGGTTCAGCTTCACATGAGGATGGAAGCACTCAGCCTCTCGCTAGAAAACTGAAAAGACTCAAGCTGGCAAAAGCACCGCAAAGAACTGTGCGTTCTTTGAAATCCCAAATCCACAAGGAGAGTCCAATTGTGTCGTTTGCGATGCCTGACCTTCCCAACACTGGACGTGAAGAGCATGCGCCTTCCACTATTTGCATGCCCCCTGCAAGTGCTGGAAGGAGCACCCGCAGTCCAGTTCCTGATAGTCAGATTGAAGATGTCAGTGTTGAAGTACACCAGGATGAGGAGGATATGGGTGTTGCTGGCGCTGGGGAGGAAATTGACCAGGAGGATTCTGATGGTGAGGTGGTTTGTTTAAGTCAGGCACCCGGGGAGACACCTGTTGTCCGTGGGAGGAATATGGCCGTTGACATGCCAGGTGAAAATACCAAAAAAATCAGCTCTTCGGTGTGGAGGTATTTCACCAGAAATGCGGACAACAGGTGTCAAGCCGTGTGTTCCCTTTGTCAAGCTGTAATAAGTAGGGGTAAGGACGTTAACCACCTCGGAACATCCTCCCTTATACGTCACCTGCAGCGCATTCATAATAAGTCAGTGACAAGTTCAAAAACTTTGGGTGACAGCGGAAGCAGTCCACTGACCAGTAAATCCCTTCCTCTTGTAATCAAGCTCACGCAAACCACCCCACCAACTCCCTCAGTGTCAATTTCCTCCTTCCCCAGGAATGCCAATAGTCCTGCAGGCCATGTCACTGGCAAGTCTGACGAGTCCTCTCCTGCCTGGGATTCCTCCGATGCATCCTTGCGTGTAACGCCTACTGCTGCTGGCGCTGCTGTTGTTGCCGCTGGGAGTCGATGGTCATCCCAGAGGGGAAGTCGTAAGCCCACTTGTACTACTTCCAGTAAGCAATTGACTGTTCAACAGTCCTTTGCGAGGAAGATGAAATATCACAGCAGTCATCCTACTGCAAAGCGGATAACTGAGTCCTTGACAACTATGTTGGTGTTAGACGTGCGTCCGGTATCCGCCGTTAGTTCACAGGGAACTAGACAATTTATTGAGGCAGTGTGCCCCCGTTACCAAATACCATCTAGGTTCCACTTCTCTAGGCAGGCGATACCGAGAATGTACACGGACGTCAGAAAAAGACTCACCAGTGTCCTAAAAAATGCAGTTGTACCCAATGTCCACTTAACCACGGACATGTGGACAAGTGGAGCAGGGCAGGGTCAGGACTATATGACTGTGACAGCCCACTGGGTAGATGTATGGACTCCCGCCGCAAGAACAGCAGCGGCGGCACCAGTAGCAGCATCTCGCAAACGCCAACTCTTTCCTAGGCAGGCTACGCTTTGTATCACCGCTTTCCAGAATACGCACACAGCTGAAAACCTCTTACGGCAACTGAGGAAGATCATCGCGGAATGGCTTACCCCAATTGGACTCTCCTGTGGATTTGTGGCATCGGACAACGCCAGCAATATTGTGTGTGCATTAAATATGGGCAAATTCCAGCACGTCCCATGTTTTGCACATACCTTGAATTTGGTGGTGCAGAATTTTTTAAAAAACGACAGGGGCGTGCAAGAGATGCTGTCGGTGGCCAGAAAAATTGCGGGACACTTTCGGCGTACAGGCACCACGTACAGAAGACTGGAGCACCACCAAAAACTACTGAACCTGCCCTGCCATCATCTGAAGCAAGAAGTGGTAACAAGGTGGAATTCAACCCTCTATATGCTTCAGAGGTTGGAGGAGCAGCAAAAGGCCATTCAAGCCTATACAATTGAGCACGATATAGGAGATGGAATGCACCTGTCTCAAGTGCAGTGGAGAATGATTTCAACGTTGTGCAAGGTTCTGATGCCCTTTGAACTTGCCACACGTGAAGTCAGTTCAGACACTGCCAGCCTGAGTCAGGTCATTCCCCTCATCAGGCTTTTGCAGAAGAAGCTGGAGGCATTGAAGAAGGAGCTAACACGGAGCGATTCCGCTAGGCATGTGGGACTTGTGGATGCAGCCCTTAATTCGCTTAACAAGGATTCACGGGTGGTCAATCTGTTGAAATCAGAGCACTACATTTTGGCCACCGTGCTCGATCCTAGATTTAAAGCCTACCTTGGATCTCTCTTTCCAGCAGACACAGGTCTGCTGGGGTTGAAAGACCTGCTGGTGACA
Source organism: Pseudophryne corroboree (assembly GCF_028390025.1). Taxonomy (NCBI): domain Eukaryota; kingdom Metazoa; phylum Chordata; class Amphibia; order Anura; family Myobatrachidae; genus Pseudophryne; species Pseudophryne corroboree. Next base: position 136,921,024 of record NC_086451.1, read on the forward strand.
AAATTGTCAAGTCAAGCGGAACGCGACCTGTCAACATCTCCTCCTTCACATTCTCCCGCAACTGGGGGTGCGAGGAAAAGGCTCAGAATTCCGAGCCCACCCGCTGGCGGTGATGCAGGGCAGTCTGGAGCGACTGCTGATGCTGACATCTGGTCCGGACTGAAGGACCTGACAACGATTACGGACATGTCGTCTACTGTCACTGCATATGATTCTCTCAACATTGATAGAATGGTGGAGGATTATATGAGTGACCGCATCCAAGTAGGCACGTCACACAGTCCGTACTTATACTGGCAGGAAAAAGAGGCAATTTGGAGGCCCTTGCACAAACTGGCTTTATTCTACCTAAGTTGCCCTCCCACAAGTGTGTACTCCGAAAGAGTGTTTAGTGCCGCCGCTCACCTTGTCAGCAATCGGCGTACGAGGTTACATCCAGAAAATGTGGAGAAGATGATGTTCATTAAAATGAATTATAATCAATTCCTCCGCGGAGACATTGACCAGCAGCAATTGCCTCCACAAAGTACACAGGGAGCTGAGATGGTGGATTCCAGTGGGGACGAATTGATAATCTGTGAGGAGGGGGATGTACACGGTGATATATCGGAGGGTGAAGATGAGGTGGACATCTTGCCTCTGTAGAGCCAGTTTGTGCAAGGAGAGATTAATTGCTTCTTTTTTGGGGGGGGTCCAAACCAACCCGTCATATCAGTCACAGTCGTGTGGCAGACCCTGTCACTGAAATGATGGGTTGGTTAAAGTGTGCATGTCCTGTTTTGTTTATACAACATAAGGGTGGGTGGGAGGGCCCAAGGATAATTCCATCTTGCACCTCTTTTTTCTTTTCTTTTTCTTTGCATCATGTGCTGATTGGGGAGGGTTTTTTGGAAGGGACATCCTGCGTGACACTGCAGTGCCACTCCTAGATGGGCCCGGTGTTTGTGTCGGCCACTAGGGTCGCTAATCTTACTCACACAGCTACCTCATTGCGCCTCTTTTTTTCTTTGCGTCATGTGCTGTTTGGGGAGGGTTTTTTGGAAGGGACATCCTGCGTGACACTGCAGTGCCACTCCTAGATGTGCCCGGTGTTTGTGTCGGCCACTAGGGTCGCTAATCTTACTCACACAGTCAGCTACCTCATTGCGCCTCTTTTTTTCTTTGCGTCATGTGCTGTTTGGGGAGGGTTTTTTGGAAGGGCCATCCTGCGTGACACTGCAGTGCCACTCCTAGATGGGCCCGGTGTTTGTGTCGGCCACTAGGGTCGCTAATCTTACTCACACAGCTACCTCATTGCGCCTCTTTTTTTCTTTGCGTCATGTGCTGTTTGGGGAGGGTTTTTTGGAAGGGACATCCTGCGTGACACTGCAGTGCCACTCCTAGATGGGCCCGGTGTTTGTGTCGGCCACTAGGGTCGCTTATCTTTCTCACACAGCTACCTCATTGCGCCTCTTTTTTTCTTTGCGTCATGTGCTGTTTGGGGAGGGTTTTTTGGAAGGGACATCCTGCGTGACACTGCAGTGCCACTCCTAGATGGGCCCGGTGTTTGTGTCGGCCACTAGGGTCGCTTATCTTTCTCACACAGTCAGCTACCTCATTGCGCCTCTTTTTTTCTTTGCGTCATGTGCTGTTTGGGGAGGGTTTTTTGGAAGGGACATCCTGCGTGACACTGCAGTGCCACTCCTAGATGGGCCCGGTGTTTGTGTCGGCCACTAGGGTCGCTTATCTTTCTCACACAGTCAGCTACCTCATTGCGCCTCTTTTTTTCTTTGCGTCATGTGCTGTTTGGGGAGGGTTTTTTGGAAGGGACATCCTGCGTGACACTGCAGTGCCACTCCTAGATGGGCCCGGTGTTTGTGTCGGCCACTAGGGTCGCTAATCTTACTCACACAGCTACCTCATTGCGCCTCTTTTTTTCTTTGCGTCATGTGCTGTTTGGGGAGGGTTTTTTGGAAGGGACATCCTGCGTGACACTGCAGTGCCACTCCTAGATGGGCCCGGTGTTTGTGTCGGCCACTAGGGTCGCTTATCTTACTCACACAGCGACCTCGGTGCAAATTTTAGGACTAAAAATAATATTGTGAGGTGTGATGTGTTCAGAATAGGCTGAAAATGAGTGTAAATTATGTTTTTTGAGGTTAATAATACTTTGGGATCAAAATTACCCCCAAATTCTATGATTTAAGCTGTTTTTTAGGGTTTTTTGAAAAAAACACCCGAATCCAAAACACACCCGAATCCGACAAAAAAAATTCGGTGAGGTTTTGCCAAAACGCGGTCGAACCCAAAACACGGCCGCGGAACCGAACCCAAAACCAAAACACAAAACCCGAAAAATTTCCGGCGCTCATCTCTACACCAGTTCACCCGTATATGTGCGGAGTGTTACGGATGTTTTCTTTAAAGGAATAGCAGCAAACAGGCGTTTGTAATCACTTGCATTAGCACTGACAGAGCAAATCCTGTGTCTAATTCCATTTTTAAGTCAATAACTGCTACTTCCAAAGTGACCCAAATCACTTGACGCTCTTTTGCCGTCATAGAGTGCATCTCTAGGCTGCATAACCCTTTTTCTGTACCAGTACTATCAGTAGAGTCTGATTCATTGTTGGCTACTTTATGCACCTGGGATGTTGTATGTTTTCTCCCGGGGACTTTGGATACTTGCGAGCGGTTTGGTGTTTTTCCCGACTGGCACACCCTTTCAATATGGCCTCTGTTCTTACATTTTCTACACACTTTGTCTTTAAACCAGCACTGACTGGCATCATGTGAGGACTTCCCACAGCAAACACAGGACTGTTTCTGATACCAATAAACTGGATTGGGAGTACATTCTGGTGCCTTTTGCTGCAATTCTGATGCATCCCTGGTTGCAGTCTCCAGTGAAATAGCTATGGACAGTGCTCGCTCTAAGGTCAGGTCAGGCTCAGCCAGCAATTTCTTTTGTGTACTTGCACTTTTCATCCCACAAACTAAACTGTCTCTTAGAGCATCTGATAACCCTGCCCCAAATGCACAGTGTTCAGATAACTTCCTCAGCTCTGCACGAGGCTGAAGTTAGCTTCTTATTCGGCCAGCTTCTTATTCACTTCTTATTCAAGCTCCAGCTTCTTATTCACTTCTTATTCGAGCTCCAGCTTCTTATTCAGATCATTCAGTTTTGCAAGGGTTAATGAGTCTTGGGCAACACATTTGACGCCTGAAATTCACAGAGTAGGGTCCCTTTCATATGACCCACCTGTATTTTGGCTTGCCCAACGCTGGTTTGGGCATGAAATACGCTGGCAAAGTGGGCACATACACTATAATTCACCATTTTGAATAAGTAGCTGTAGTTTTGCAAGGGTTAACGAGTCTCGGGCAACAATTTTGACACCAGAAATCAATAGAGTCGGGTCACTTGCATATGACCCACATGGATTTTGCCTTGCCCAACACTGGTTTGGCCATGAAATACGCTGCCCAAGTGGGCACCTTAACACTATCATTTTCTATTATGAATAAGTAGCTGTAGTTTTGCAAGGGTTAACGAGTCTCGGGCAACAATTTTGACACCTGAAATCAATAGAGTCGGGTCACTTGCATATGACCCACATGGATTTTGCCTTGCCCAACACTGGTTTGGCCATGAAATACGCTGCCCAAGTGGGCACATACACAGTATTGTGAATTACTAATTTGAATAAGTAGCTGTAGTTTTGCAAGGGTTAACGAGTCTCGGGCAAGAATTTTGACACCTGAAATCAACTGAGTCTGGTCACTTGCATATGACCCACATGGATTTTGCCTTGCCCAACACTGGTTTGGCCATGAAATACGTTGCCCAAGTGGGCACCTTAACACTATCATTTTCTATTATGAATAAGTAGCTGTAGTTTTGCAAGGGTTAACGAGTCTCGGGCAACAATTTTGACACCAGAAATCAATAGAGTCGGGTCACTTGCATATGACCCACATGGATTTTGCCTTGCCCAACACTGGTTTGGGCATGAAATACGCTGCCCAAGTGGGCACCTTAACACTCTCATTTTCTATTATGAATAAGTAGCTGTAATATTGCAAGGGTTAACGAGTCTCGGGCAAAAATTTTGACACCAGAAATCAATAGAGTCTGGTCACTTGCATATGACCCACATGGATTTTGCCTTGCCCAACACTGGTTTTGCCATGAAATACGCTGCCCAAGTGGGCACATTCACAGTATTATGAATTACTAATTTGAATAAGTAGCTGTAGTTTTGCAAGGGTTAACGAGTCTCGGGCAACAATTTTGACACCTGAAATCAATAGAGTCGGGTCACTTGCATATGACCCACATGGATTTTGCCTTGCCCAACATTGGTTTGGGCATGAAATACGCTGCCCAAGTGGGCACCTTAACACTCTCATTTTCTATTATGAATAAGTAGCTGTAATATTGCAAGGGTTAACGAGTCTCGGGCAAAAATTTTGACACCAGAAATCAATAGAGTCTGGTCACTTGCATATGACCCACATGGATTTTGCCTTGCCCAACACTGGTTTTGCCATGAAATACGCTGCCCAAGTGGGCACATTCAAAGTATCATTTTCTATTATGAATAAGTAGCTGTAGTTTTGCAAGAGTTAACGAGTCTCGGGCAACAATTTTGACACCTGAAATCAATAGAGTCGGGTCACTTGCATATGACCCACATGGATTTTGCCTTGCCCAACACTGGTTTGGCCATGAAATACGCGACCCAAGTGGACACATACACAGTATTATGAATTACTAATTTGAATAAGTAGCTGTAGTTGTGCAAGGGTTAACGAGTCTCGGGCAAGAATTTTGACACCTGAAATCAATAGAGTCGGGTCACTTGCATATGACCCACATGGATTTTGCGTTGCCCAACACTGGTTTGGGCATGAAATACGCTGCCCAAGTGGGCACCTTAACACATTCATTTTCTATTATGAATAAGTAGCTGTAATATTGCAAGGGTTAACGAGTCTCGGGCAACAATTTTGACACCAGAAATCAATAGAGTCGTGTCACTTGCATATGACCCACATGGATTTTGCCTTGCCCAACACTGGTTTGGGCATGAAATACGCTGCCCAAGTGGGCACCTTAACACTATCATTTTCTATTATGAATAAGTAGCTGTAGTTTTGCAAGGGTTAACGAGTCTCGGGCAAGAATTTTGACACCTGAAATCAACTGAATCGGGTCACTTGCATATGACCCACGTGGATTTTGCCTTGCCCAACGCTGGTTTTGCCATGAAATACGCTGCCCAAGTGGGCACATTCACAGTATTATGAATTACTAATTTGAATAAGTAGCTGTAGTTTTGCAAGGGTTAACGAATCTCGGGCAAGAATTTTTCACACCTGAAATCAACTGAGTCGGGTCACTTGCATATGACCCACATGTATTTTGCCTTGCCCAACACTGGTTTGGGCATGAAATACGCTGCCCAAGTGAGCACCTTAACACTCTCATTTTCTATTATGAATAAGTAGCTGTAGTTTTGCAAGGGTTAACGAGTCTCGGGCAACAATTTTGACACCAGAAATCAATAGAGTCGGGTCACATGCATATGACCCACATGGATTTTGCCTTGCCCAACACTGGTTTGGGCATGAAATACGCTGCCCAAGTGGGCACCTTAACACTATCATTTTCTATTATGAATAAGTAGCTGTAGTTTTGCAAGGGTTAACGAGTCTCGGGCAAGAATTTTGACACCTGAAATCAACTGAGTCGGGTCACTTGCATATGACCCACATGGATTTTGCCTTGCCCAACACTGGTTTGGCCATGAAATACGCTGCCCAAGTGGGCACCTTAACACTATCATTTTCTATTATGAATAAGTAGCTGTAGTTTTGCAAGGGTTAACAAGTCTCGGGCAAGAATTTTGACACCTGAAATCAACTGAATCGGGTCACTTGCATATGACCCACATGGATTTTGCCTTGCCCAACACTGGTTTGGCCATGAAATACGCTGCCCAAGTGGGCACCTTAACACTATAATTTTCTATTATGAATAAGTAGCTGTAGTTGTGCAAGGGTTAACGAGTCTCGGGCAAGAATTTTGACACCTGAAATCAACTGAGTCGGGTCACTTGCATATGACCCACATGGATTTTGCATTGCCCAACACTGGTTTGGCCATGAAATACGCTGCCCAAGTGGGCACCTTAACACTATCATTTTCTATTATGAATAAGTAGCTGTAGTTGTGCAAGGGTTAACGAGTCTCGGGCAAGAATTTTGACACCTGAAATCAACTGAGTCGGGTCACTTGCATATGACCCACATGGATTTTGCCTTGCCCAACACTGGTTTGGGCATGAAATACGCTGCCCAAGTGGGCACCTTAACACTATCATTTTCTATTATGAATAAGTAGCTGTAGTTTTGCAAGGGTTAACGAGTCTCGGGCAAGAATTTTGACACCTGAAATCAACTGAATAGGGTCACTTGCATATGACCCACATGGATTTTGCCTTGCCCAACGCTGGTTTTGCCATGAAATACGCTGCCCAAGTGGGCACATTCAAAGTATTATGAATTACTAATTTGAATAAGTAGCTGTAGTTTTGCAAGGGTTAACGAATCTCGGGCAAGAATTTTTCACACCTGAAATCAACTGAGTCGGGTCACTTGCATATGACCCACATGTATTTTGCCTTGCCCAACACTGGTTTGGGCATGAAATACGCTGCCCAAGTGAGCACCTTAACACTCTCATTTTCTATTATGAATAAGTAGCTGTAGTTTTGCAAGGGTTAACGAGTCTCGGGCAACAATTTTGACACCAGAAATCAATAGAGTCGGGTCACATGCATATGACCCACATGGATTTTGCCTTGCCCAACACTGGTTTGGGCATGAAATACGCTGCCCAAGTGGGCACCTTAACACTCTCATTTTCTATTATGATGGGATGGTATGGTAAACCTATCTATGTTTAATGTATTTATTTTTTATAAGTTTCTTACATAGGGGTTAATTCAGGTAGGATCGCAAATTGCGATCCAAACTGAATGTTTACGATGGCCCAGCTGGCGCATGCGCAGCACCCGTCCTGTGCATGTGCCCGTCCTGCACATGCACACACAATTTCTGCGGAGGCGGGCGCACTTTCTGTGGGGGGGAGTTGCGCATAAAAAGCAATCGCCTCTGCCTGTCAATCAGGCAGAGGCAGTCACTGGGTGTGGGGCGGCGACGCTGCCTTTCCAGGGAGCAGACAGAACGTTGCGGCAAACGGCAGTCGGGGCGCCGCAAATGGGGGTCATGTCATAGGCGTGATTGCGGCAGCTGTGTTATGTCACATGCAGCCGCCGCAATGGGTAAGATGGCACTGGTTCTCCTGTGGGCGCATCTAAGCTGTGCCGGCAGGAGGCATCAATAGTTTTTACGATGAAGCAGAAATCGCGAGGTGATCGCAATTTCTCTTACATCCTAGAGGATGCTGGGGTCCACATTAGTACCATGGGGTATAGACGGGTCCACCAGGAGCCATTGGTACTTTAAGAGTTTGAGAGTGTGGGCTGGCTCCTCCCTCTATGCCTCTCCTACCAGACTCAGTTTAGAAAATGTGCCCGGAGGAGCCGGTCACAGCTAGGGGAGCTCCATAGGAGTTTCTTTAGTTTTATTTTTTTCAATAGAGTTTAGGCACAAGGAGGCTGCTGGCAACAGCCTCTCTGCTTTGTGGGACTAAGGGGGGGGGGGGGGGGGAGTAGTGTCCGCCCTGCGGGGTCTGAGCCACTATCTCCGCTGACAGGACACTGAGCTCCTGAGGTGATCGAACATTCCCCGCCAAAAGGGGATCGCTCACCCCAGCAGCATGCCGCCAATCCCCTTACAGAGCCAGAAGACTTCGGTGGCGAGTTACTTACAGGCCCCCCTGACAAGCGGGGAGCTGGTGTGAAGATGGCGGCATGAGGGTAGGGAGCGCAGTACTAACTGCGCTCCAGAGTTTAGCGGTACTTGGTGCGGCGCTGTGAGGGGCGCCCTGAGCCAGCGACTACACCCTACACTGTTTAGAAAGCCTGTCAGGGTCCCAGGATCACCACCAGCACATACCTCAGGCCAGTATAAAATTCAATTCAGAGCGGGAAGCAGCGCCATGAAAGGGGGCGGAGCTTCTCCTCAGAGCGGACCCAGCAGCATTCAGCGCCATCTTTCTTGCATGCAGGGACGCTGACAGGGGAGAGCTGTCCCTCCACATCAGCTCCAGCTATCTGTACGGTACCAGGGGGTTGTAGAAGGGGGGGGGGGGGCTGTGTAATAGACTTTGTAACCTATTAAGGTACACAGTTAGCGCTGGTAAGGGGTATCCTTTATCTTAAAAAAGTGCTGTGTGTGGGTTAGGTCCAAACTCTGTGTCTCTCTTGGCATTCTCAGTGGGGAAACTCTGTCTTCCATTTCCCTGTGTGTGGGGGGGTGTTTGCTGTCTCACAAAAAGCCACGTCTAGGGACTCTGTGTCTTATGCGGCAGAGGATATGTCCTCTCAGGATGATCCCATTCCATGTAATAAGGATTGCTGTGGTTTAGCACAGATTCCAATAAGAGAACCTGAGTGGTTAACCTCATTTAAGAGTATGATCTCTCAGATTTCTGCTTGGGTAGCACAGAATGAAACTGCAACTCAGGTTTTACAGAATTCTATGGCTGTTTGGTCCGGGTTGGCACCTTCAGGGCCCCCTGGCACTCACTCTCAAAAGCGTGCTCTTGCTCAGATTATGCAAGACGACACGGATACCGACTCTGACACGGTAGGCGGTGATGGGGACGTGCTGAGGGGGGCGCCATCTCTTGCAAAGGTGGTGCAGTTGATGATTGAAGCCATTAGAGATGTGTTAAATATTGCTGACACAATACCTGAGCAGGTTGAGGAGACTTACTTCACGGATAATAAGAAAGCCTCGCTAACCTTTCCTGCGTCTAAAGAGTTAAATGCTAGATTTGAAAATTCCTGGTAAAACCCAGATAAAAAATTACAGATCACCAGAAAGATTCTGGTGGCATTCCCCTTCCCTGAGGAGGATAGAAAGAAATTGGAAAACCAACCCATAGTTGACGCATCGGTGTCCAGACTGTCAAAGAAGTTGGTTTTACCTGTCCCGGGATCTGCCGCGTTGAAAGAACCGGCTGATCCCAAAATTGACACTGCGCTCAAATCCATATACACGGCTTCGGGGACGATACTACGGCCTACCATTGCCTGTGCATGGATTTCTAAAGCTATAGTAAAGTGGTCTGGCACGTTACTTGAGGACAATGGATAAAAGTGACGTTGAATTGTTCTTACGTAACATACAGGATTCTGCGGTATTTACCGTGGAATCCATGAAAGACCTGGGTTCGATGGCTGCTGGGATATCTTCCATGTCGGTCTTGGCTCGTAGAGGACTCTGGCTGCGCCAATGGTCGGCCGACACGGAATCCAGGAGAGTCGTGGAGAACCTACCCTACACAGGTCAAGCTCTATTTGTGGAAGCGCTAGATGCGTGGATTTCAACGGCAACAATGGGTAAGTAACCTTTTCTTCCATGATCTGTCAGTATAAAACCACCTTTTCTGAAAGGCCACCGAGGCTGCAACACCACCAAGCAAGAGGCATCACACCATGAAGACCAAGGAGCTCTCCAAACAAGTCAGGGACAAAGTTGTTGAGAAGTACAAGTCAGGGTTGGGTTATAAAAAAATATCCAAATCTGTGATGATCCCACGGAGCACCATCAAACCCATCATCTTCAAATGGAAAGAACATGGTACCACAACAAACCTGACAAGAGAGGGCCGGCCACCAAAACTCACAGACCAGGCGAGGAGGGCATTAATCACAGAGGCAACACAGAGACCAAAGGTAACCCTGAAGGAGCTGCAGAGTTCCACAGCAGAGACTTGTGTATCTGCGCATGTGACCACAATAAGCCGTACACTCCACACACTTTATGGAAGAGTGGTCAGAAAAAAACCATTACTTAGCGTTAAAAATAAGAAGGCACGTTTTGAGTTTGCCAAAAGGCATGTGGACGACTCCCCAAATGTATGGAGGAAGGTGCTCTGGTCAGATGAGAGTAAAATTTAACTTTTCTGCCACCAAGGAAAATGCTATGTCTGGCACAAACCCAACACATCCCATCACCCCATGAACACCATCCCCAGTGAAACATGGTGGTGGCAGCATCATGATGTTTTTCAGCAGCAGGGAATGGTAAACTGTTTCGAGGGAAAGATGGATGGTGCTAAATACAGGGATATTCTTGAGAAAAACCAGTTTCAGTCTGCCTGTGATTTGAGACTGGGACGGAGGTTTACCTTCCATCAAGAGAATGACCCGAAGCATACTGCTAAAGCAACACTCGAGTGGTGTAAGGGGAAACATTTAAATGTGTTGGAATGGCCTAGTCAAAGCCCAGATCTCAATCCTATTGAGAATCTGTGGTCAGACTTGAAGATTGCTGTTCACGAGCGGAAACCATCCAACATGAAGGAGCTGTAGCAGTTGTAGCTTGAGGAATGGGCAAAAATCACTGTGGCAAGATGTGTCAAGCTCATAGAGACTTATCCAAAGCGACTTACAGCTGTAATTGCTGCAAAAAGTTGCTCTACACAGTACTGAATTTAGGGGGGTGAATAGTTACACACACTGAAGTTTTCTGTTATTTTGTCCTATTTGTTGTTTGCATCACAATAAAAAAAAAAATCTTCAAAGTTGTAGGCATGATCTGTGAATGAAATGATGCAAACAATCCATTTTATATCCAGGTTGTGAGGCAACAAAACATGAAAAATGCAAAGGGGGGTGAATACCAAGGCACTGTATATACATGCATGTTATCATGCATGTAATATATGTGTTGTATCTAGTTTCTCATTGGCCATTACCCACGTTGTGAAGTCCCCCGGTTGGCCACCCGGGGTGCAGGGCCGCTTGTCATCTGTTCCCCCGCACCCCACCTTAGCGTGACATCTGGTCACGGCTTTTGTACATGGATGCCTGCCTAGAGCTAGTGCTAGCGCGGCTGATATCACGATAAGAAGCCCACGCTGCCCAGCTGAAATGAGGTATGTGCGCCACACCAGTGACGTCACGCACCTCGAAGAAAGAGTGGTGGCAATAGGTCGACAGGGTCAAAAGGTCATAAGGATAAAAATGTTGACATGCAAAGGGTCAACATGCAAAAAGTAAACAGGGTAAAAAGGTCACCATGACAAAGTTAGTTTTTTGGTGTCCATGTTGACAACTGTCAACATGGACCACAATTAGTGCAAAGCCTAACCTCGCATGGCCTGCTAAACTCGCCATGCTTCGGGCACACTGTTGGAATCTCACTCTATATCCACGTGGATCATAAAGTAAGAACAAGTTGGTTAAAAAAGACATGAAAAACACATGGTGACCTTTTTCTATGTCGACCTTTTTAAAGTCAACCTTTTGCTTGTGTTGAACTTTTTTCAATGTTGACATAAACTATGTTGACCTTTTGGTGTGTGGACCTAGACACTGTCAACCATTGACCAGATACCGGTAGTATAAAAATACCTGCAGTTGCCCGAGACTGTAGGAGGCTGCACAGAAAAGAGCTCTTAGGCCCTGGTACTTTTTTGAAGCCTGCAGTGTTTCCCCTGGGAGCCTCCCAGGGGAGGATGGATCCTACTGGGGAGGACAATGACGGCGAGTCCCGGGCTGCTGGGCCCGAAGGAGGCCCTGGGATTTCTGTCCTGCAGACAGCCGTGGAAGTTCCAGCATTGGGAGATTCGGTCAGAGATTCGGGGGGGGGGGGGGGGGGTGATATGGCAAAAGTATCTGCCTGTGGTGAAGCGGTGGATGCTGTGGTCTCTGATAGCAGCTCAGAATCCTCTATGGATAAATATGTGAATATGATCCTGGAAGAGTTAAAAATGGAGCAGACTCGTTTAACCTCTTGTCTTTCCCTCAAGAGAAGGAAATGAAATACTTTTAGCAGCCGTGAGAAAGCTCTCCTAAAGGATGAGATTTGGGAGTACTAGGCTGGCTGCAGTAAAGGAAAGAATTAAAGCGTTATGTAATCTGGCTCTTTCTCAGGAGAAAGAAGTGTTGATGAAGTCTTTACCTGAGCAGGATGGAGGGGGCAGTAGCGGCTCGGTCCCGGCAGTTTCGGTAGCGCGTCAGCATTGTGTAGTCAGGTTCTGTCTCAGGGGAAAACTGAGTTGCAGGAATCTCTGCCTGAACAGGATGGCGGTGGCGGCCCGGTCCTGGCAGGTTCAGTAGTGGCATCAGAGCCTCCAGTGGAGGGTAGGGAGGTGGGAGTCCAGCCTATGGAGAAGGAAGTGGCTGTCGGGAGCTGTGATGGAAGTGATGTTTCTAAGATCGTGCATGGTGCTGTAGAGATCGTGGAAAGGCCAATGATGGCAGTATCTGGTGGCTTCCAAACGGGGGAGGTGTCTCTCCTGGAGGAAGTGCTGGGCGGTGACGCTGCAGTGGGCGTCGCGGTTGCTGGGGTAATGGCGGGTGCTGGGACTCTGGTAACTGTCGCTGCTCCCTGTGGACTTGTCCCCGAAATGCTCGCCTCTAAAGTTGCAAGTGTGGGGGCGACGCGGGCCGTAGTTTATGCTGAGGCTGGCCATCCCTGTAAGCCTGCGGTGGCTGGCTCTGGCTTAGTCACCGTGGTGGCTGAGGGATGCGGGGCCAAAGACGCATCGGGTATAACATCGCAGGTGACATCATTACCCACGTCGATGGGTGTTTGAAAGTATGAAAGAGGGGCAGAGATTGGCTCAAGGACTGCCAGCTGTAGATAAGAGCAAATTAACCCCTGAAGAAGTTATGTTGGTAGAACCTGTATATGGTGTGAAGTTCGTTTAACTTTCAGGAAAGAAAAGCAATACCTTAAATGCACAAAATGTTCAGGCCGCTGCGACTGCTAAGCGTGTGTGTGTAAAACCCCTATGAAATGCATACACGTTGCGTAAGCACGCCGTCACGCTGTAAGCGCAAAGTAGCTACATGTGCGGCGGAATACACTTTATAACCCCTAACAGGAAAGGAATGCGACACCAATTGTATATGTAATGTTGTGGTCCAACGCAGCAACAAATATTTACTTAAAAGGGGGTTCACAGAGAAATACAACAATACAAGAGAAAAGAAGCTACAACCAATGGATACATACGTTTTGTTCGCCTGCACCACCCAGATCCGGTCCTCAGTCAATCTGGCTAGATGACCTTCAGAGAATAGACTGAGGCCGGCCAGGAGGCTTGTTTTTTATACAATGGTCCAAAGCATGAAACAAAGGAAACTGTAATCTCTTCTTTCATAGGTCAAAGAGCTGGTCATTCACAGTATGTGAGAGGTCATAGGTTGGTTTGAACAGGTGGGCGATGCTTAGTCCAGGTGTACTTGCAGATGTCTTCCACTGGGTTTCCGCCGAATATCAGGAGTACAGTACATACAGTGAGGTATGAATATTGTTTTCCTGCGCAAAACTATGCGCAGGAGCATGCGATTATCTGCAAACTGCAATCGGAATATTGCCCTTGAATTACTGTACATGTGGATACCAAACACTATGTTCTGACCTATTTCTGTCCCCTCATATCCTGTAAAGTTGAATATCTCTATTGTTCCATTTCTAAAGTAAATGTAACTTGCTGGTGTGATGTGTGTAGACTGTGTAAATTATGCACTACGTGGATGAAATGTCAATTATGTCTTTGTGGCTTTTCCATGCGAATGCGTATGCTACCGTATTTACTCATACCACGTGCTAATAAGCAGGACTTCATGAGCCAATGTACGTAGCGTGCGGGCATGTGCACGCTCGGCAGAACAAGCACACGCACAGAGGCCACTCTGTGTGGTGTTTGTACTTGATGCATGTGGGTATAATATTTTCGACTTCGACAATGGTAACATGGATATGCCGGTGAGGGCTCTAGCAGCTGTGAATTTGCTTCAGGCGAACCAGGTCAGGATGACTGGTGGGGTGGGGAGTGTGGGAATAGGGGCTGGTAGTCGTCTGGCACCTGAAGGTCTCCCTGTAACTCCCTCTGAGGTTAGGCCGGGTGCTGGTTCGTATGCTAATTCTTTGGCGGCTCCTGGTCGGGCGAGTGCTGGTCCTCAGTTCGGGGTGAGTGGGGGTCAGCCCATAAAAAGAAGAAATGTGGTGCAGTTCAGATGGGTAGGGGATGGGGAGGCTCCTTCGAAGTCGGAGTTCTTAGGTATGATCTTCTCACTGGGGTTTGAGGCTGTAGATATTTTCGCATGCATTCACCCAGTGAGAACTCCAGATTTCGACCTGAGCTTCCTCTCCCTGAATGGCCTGCAGGCCTTTGGCTCCCGTTGGGAGAAAAACAAAATGAAGGAACCAGATTGTTTTTTCAAAGCCCATACCATCACGAGGCAGAACAGGGTTAAGATCACTGTGTTGGTGCGTAATGAATCACTGCCCTCTGCTGATATTATATATTGGTTGTCTAGGTCTTGTACAGTATTATCTCCTTTGGTAAAGTTTGATCATATTAGGGGGGTCTGGGGTGGTGCCTATTTGGCCTTTGTGAGGTTACAGCAGGTAGAGGTTGAGACTAGACACATACCTTCCGCTGCTTACATTGGCCGTGATCGGCTCCAGTGTTTCTACCCTGGGCAACCCAGAACCTGTCATAAGTGTGGTGACTTCCGTCACCTCAGTAGCGATTGTGGGGTGATTAAATGTGCTTTGTGTGGCCAGTTGGGGCATGGGTCCTGGGAATGAAGCAAGGTCAGGTGTAATCTTTGCGGTGCAGTTGGTCATCCCTACAGTCGATGCCCTAAGGCTTCGCATAATTATAGTGCAGGGGTGGAAGAAGTGGTGCCGGAGGTTGGTCATGGTCGCGAAGATAGCGTACCGGTAACTGTGCAGCATCAGGACATCTCAAAGAGAATAGAAGATGATGAGAAAGAGAAGGTTCAGGGGGAGGCATCCTTTCAGATCGTCAATATAGGGAGGAGGAGGAAGCCTAAAAAATAGGAGGCAGATGTTGTTTTCTCAAATAGGTTCGAAATCCTGTCTTCTTCTGATGATGAAGAAGAGGGGGAGGTGGTCATGGTTGGGGAAAAATAATTAGTTTTTGTCCCAAATGTCTCAAAAAATAGAAAGCCAAAGCAGGCCTCTAATCTGTCAGTTGCTGGGAAGGAGGTTGTAGCTAAGGATAAACAGGAAAAAAATGGGACAAGGTAAAGACCAAATCAAAACTAAACACTTGGAAATAAATGGTTCTCAGGGTGAGCTGGAGAGGGATCCTGTGGGGATAGAGTTGAGCAAAGCTGTAGGGCCCCTGTTAGACGTGGTTGAAGTAGCTCAGTGTCCTGAAGGGGAAGTCCCTCATTCTTCAGGTGAGGTGTTGGTGGTTGATTAAACTCCTGGGTCCCCTGGTGGGGGTGGTCCCGGAGGCGGCTCCTTTATTAGTACCCCAAAGGCTACTGATCCGAATCCTCCCCTGGACGAGGTGGTAAAGGAGGAGGGGTGTGTTGTTGGGGAAGGGATTGGTAGGAAGGGGTCCGAGAGTCTACTTAGTGAGACTGTGGTCCTTGTTGCTGATAGTGTGAGTGAGGAGGAGGAGGGGGAGGTGGAAGAAATCTCCCTGTCTGACGAGGATGCTATCCCTTTTGGGGTGGCATGTAAAAGAGTTGGATCCTCGGATGAGGACTCTAAAAGACAAGCAAAGAAAAAGTGAATGGGATCCTACTTCTATAATCCAAAAAACATGGATCCCCAACCTATGCGATGTGCCATCATTAATGTGGCTTCCGCGTTTTCCGAACGTGCTCATTTCTTGGCCTTTGATTTTTTCAATACGGTTGATGTTGATTTTTTTTATTTTTACAGGAGACCAAGATAGGTGACCTGGCCACACTTCATCGGGCCAAGGGTCAGTATAAGCGTGGGTCTTCCTTCTGGTCTCTTGGGGCCAAGCCGAACGGTGGGTTGGCAGTGCTTTTTTACTGATATGGTAAACGTGCACAAGATTATAGAATTACAGGTAGGTAGGTGCATGGTTTTGGATGTCAACCTGAGAGGACTTGACCTGAGATTAATAAACATCTATGGGCCCCAAACAGCATGGGACAGGAAATGTCTTTTCAGGGAGATAAAAACGTTTTTATTTACGGCACGGCAGATTGTCTTTGGTGGTGATTTTAACACCGTCATTAGGCCAAAAGATAGGGGAGTCACAAAGATGACCCTGGGCTATGATTCCAATTTTTTAGTTAGCATGATTAGAGAGGCTGGTCTGGTCGATGTGCATGTTCGCCATTTCCCAGACCTCACCGGTTTCACCTATCATTGTGGTAGCCGTAGGTCTTGGATAGATAGGTTTTTTGTTAAGGAGTCCTCGAAAACTTTGCCTCCTGAGACAAAGCCAGTAGAGTTCTCCGATCACGTTTTTCTGTGTGTTGCTTTGAACGTCTCAGAAACCCCTCAGAAAGGGCGGGGCCTTTGGCATTTGAATTCCGGGCTCCTGAAGGAGGAGGGAGTTAGACAGTCACTTGAGACTTTTTTCAACTGCAGGAAACACTTCTGGAGGCTGGTTGGAGTAGATCTGAGTGGTGGGAGGAGTGTAAAAAGAGGACTCAAAGGTTTTTTCAAAGGCTGGTAGTCAGGAGAAACTTGACAAAAAGATGTATTTACCAGAGCCTGAGAAAGAAACAAGATTTCTTGATCTCTGGATGTGGGGATTGTTGGGAAATCTCCCGGGTGAAGGCTCAGATGAGACAATATCAGTATAATCGTCTGGCTTCTTTGATTTTGGAGAGGGATTATGGGACATACCACTCGCCTGATCCCTACCAGAGTTGCAGAAAATCAGTTGATTTGAGGGAGGTCCGGGGCCTGTTTGATGACCAGGGTACTCTTCATGGAGACAGGGAGGGTATTTTGGGAGTCATCAGGTCTTATTGACCTTTTGTCTGAGCAGCGACTCATTAGAGAGAGGATGGATCAGTTCCTGGGGGAGACACCTGGGCTTGAGTTCTCCCTCCCTCTATGAGATCCTCTGCTCTCATATTATTGTCTAAAGGCAAGGACCCAGGCCGTATTGAGAATTGGCGCCCAATCGCTCTTCTCAATATGGACAGAAATATTCAGGCAAAGGTACTCTTTAATCGGCTGATGGACGTTTCCGGGCTGTTACTTTCCCCATATCAGCATTGCACTGAAAAGGGTTGAAGCACCTTTAGTGCTATCCTTGTCATCCGGGAGGCTGTGGAGCAATGTCATGCTGAAAAATGGGGTAAGTATTTGCTGGCGTTGAACCAGTCCAAGGCTTTTGACCGGGTTAATCATCAGTACCTGTGGGCAGTACTGGAAAGGTATGATCTTCCAGTAAGGTTGGTAGATTGGCTACGTGTCATTTACAATCAGGCTGAGAGCTTCCCGCTTGTCAATGGTTGGGTTGGGCCTGCGTTTTCGGTTGACTCGGGTGTCCGTCAGGGGTGTCCCCTGAGCCCCCCTTATGTACGTATTCGCAATTGACCCCTTTGTGTGGAGGATTGAGTGCGGTACTGTTGCAGGGGTGCAGCTGGGCCGTGGGCTACCACTGAGGGTGGCGGCCCACGTGGATGACGTTATTGTGGTCGTGTCGTCTGTGGCAGAGGCGCATGAGATGGAACGTCTTATCTGTGAGTTCTCTGGGGCTTCGTGCTCCAGGATCAATCAGGACAAGTGTGAAGCTTTCTGGATGGGGGAGGAAGGTGACGAGTTTGCCCTTCCGGATAGTCTCCCCCGTGCCAGTCCAGAGATAAAAGTTCTAGGTATTAAATTTGGCCGCTGTGATTATGCCACTCAAAATTGGGATAAGAGTCTGGAAGATGCTACTAGAAAGGTGCAGTCCTGGAGAGGGTGGCAGCTCTCTCTCGGGAAAAGGGTAGATTTGTTCAAAACCTACTTGGTTCCGCTTTTCTTATATGTCAGTTATGTGTGCTTTTTGCCACAATCTTTGTGGACCAGGATGTATTCTTTATTCTTCCTGATGTTATGGGGGAATGGAATAAATCTGGTCAAGAGAGGGATTACCTACAGATCGAGGGAACAAGGCGGGCTGAGTATGGTCAACCCAGTAGTGTTTTCAGCTACAATATTTTTAAAGCTAAATCTAGGGAGTTTGTTTCTAGAAACTCCCCCTCGATTGGTAGAAAGTTTTAGGGCCTGGGTGTCTCCCTTCCTCGGGTTATGGATGGATGGTGGCAGAGTAAAAATCCTTGGAGTCTGGCATGGCTACCTCCCGATCTACGTTATACTGTGCTTGAAGATGACGAGGCTTTGGAAGCTGGAGGTGGGTGAAGTAAAAAACTTCTCTAGAAGGGAGTTGGAGAGAAGAATTTTACAGACTCACTTCTATGCTCCGCTGTCGTTAAGGGACTGCCCGGGCAGTGTCTGCTCAGATGGGTTGTCTCTGATTAATTCTCAGAGAATCCCACTGAAGTTCAAAGATATTGCCTGGCTTTCCTTCCAAGGGAGACTTTATGTGCGGGGTAATCTCAAGTGCCAAAGTGCCGATGATCGTGGTTGCCCACGTGAGGAATGTCTAGAGGAGGAGGAGACAATGGACCACTTCCTCCTTGAGTGTCCCTTCAATATAAAGGTTTGTAAAGTGGTTTCAAGGGCCTTGCGCATCCCGTGCCTTTCGGGGCATAGTTACCCTGAGTGGGTTTATGGGACGTTCAAAGGGTATAAAGGATATGATTTAACCACAATTTTTTTAGTTAGTTTAGCAATTAGGTTTCACATATGGGGTGCACGGTGTCAGGTTTCCCTCAGAGCAAAGGTCCTCCCCTGTGAAGTGGTGGAGGGAAATATTCTACACGAGATTAGGGGGATGATGGATATGGACCGGAGGAGGTTGGATGCTGTCGAGTGGTCCAGGCTCTGGCGCCACTTGAAACCCCCTTGAGTGGGTAGCAGAAATCCTTTTCTTGGGAGTCATTCCGAGTTGTTCGCTCGGTAAATTTCTTCGCATCGCAGCGATTTTCCGCTTAGTGCGCATGCGCAATGTTCGCACTGCGACTGCGCCAAGTAAATTTGCTATACAGTTAGGTATTTTACTCACGGCTTTTTCTTCGTTGAGGCGATCGGAGTGTGATTGACAGGAAGTGGGTGTTTCTGGGCGGAAACAGGCCGTTGTATGGGCGTGAGGGAAAAAACGCTACCGTTTCTGGGAAAAACGCGGGAGTGGCTGGAGAAACGGAGGAGTGTCTGAGCGAACGCTGGGTGTGTTTATGACGTCAAACCAGGAACGACAAGCACTGAACTGATCGCAAATGCCGAGTAAGGTTGAAGCTACTCAGAAACTGCTAAGAGGTGTGTAATCGCAATTTTGAGAATTCTTTCGTTCGCAATTTTACTATGCTAAGATTCACTCCCAGTAGGCGGCGGCTTAGCATGTGTAAAGCTGCTAAAAGCAGCTTGCGAGCGAACAACTCGGAATGAGGGCCCTTGTTCATCTTCTGGCTTTCTGTTCTTCACCTCCCCGTAGATTTTCTTTTTCTGTTTTTTTTTTTGTTGAGAGGGTTTACATGTGGCTAAAAGATTTCATTCATTTTTTCATTGCTTGTGGTTATGATGTGTATTGTTTGTATAGTAGGTTGGTTTTGTCTAGATCACAGGTTCTCAAACTCGGTCCTCAGGACCCCACACAGTGCATGTTTTGCAGGTCTCCTCACAGAATCACAAGTGAAATAATTAGCTCCACCTGTGGACCTTTTAAAATGTGTCAGTGAGTAATTAATAAATCTGTGCACTTGCTGGGTTACCTGCAAAACATGCACTGTGTGGGGTCCTGAGGACCGAGTTTGAGAACCCCTGGTCTAGATGATTTGTGTTAAGCTGTACTGGCAGTGTGTGCAGCCATACAAGCTTTGTTGCTTTCTGTTTGGTTAGCTAGACAACAATTCAGTGTATACTTTGTGTCATGTTTTATGAATTTTACCATATTTATATAATAGATGTTGCAACTTTCTTATTAAAAAGATAACGACTCTATTGATTTCAGGTGTCAAAATTGTTGCCCGAGACTCGTTAACCCTTGCAAAACTACAGCTACTTATTCATAATAGAAAATGATAGTGTTAAGGTGCCCACTTGGGCAACGTATTTCATGCCCAAACCAATGTTGGGCAAGGCAAAATACATGTGGGTCATATGCAAGTGACCGGACTCAGTTGATTTCAGGTGTCAAAATTCTTTCCCGAGACTCGTTAACCCTTGCAAAACTACAGCTACTTATTCAAATTAGTAATTCATAATACTGTAAATGTGTCCACTTAGGCAGCGTATTTCATGGCAAAACCAGTGTTGGGCAAGGCAAAATCCATGTGGGTCATATGCAAGTGACCCGTTTCAGTTGATTTCAGGTGTCAAAATTCTTGCCTGAGACTCGTTAACCCTTGCAAAACTACAGCTACTTATTCATAATAGAAAATGAGAGTGTTAAGGTGCCCACTTGGGCAACGTATTTCATGCCCAAACCAGTGTTGGGCAAGGCAAAATACATGTGGGTCATATGCAAGTGACCTGACTCAGTTGATTTCAAGTGTCAAAATTCTTGCCCGAGACTCGTTAACCCTTGCAAAACTACAGCTACTTATTCAAATTAGTAATTCATAATACTGTAAATGTGTCCACTTGGGCAGCGTATTTCATGGCAAAACCAGTGTTGGGCAAGGCAAAATCCATGTGGGTCATATGCAAGTGACCCGATTCAGTTGATTTCAGGTGTCAAAATTCTTGCCTGAGACTCGTTAACCCTTGCAAAACTACAGCTACTTATTCATAATAGAAAATGAGAGTGTTAAGGTGCCCACTTGGGCAGCGTATTTCATGCCCAAACCAGTGTTGGGCAAGGCAAAATCCATGTGGGTCATATGCAAGTGACCGGACTCTATTGATTTCTGGTGTCAAAATTGTTGCCCGAGACTCGTTAACCCTTGCAAAACTACAGCTACTTATTCATAATAGAAAATGATAGTGTTAAGGTGCCCACTTGGGCAGCGTATTTCATGCCCAAACCAGTGTTGGGCAAGGCAAAATCCATGTGGGTCATATGCAAGTGACCCGACTCTATTGATTTCAGGTGTCAAAATTGTTGCCCGAGACTCGTTAACTCTTGCAAAACTACAGCTACTTATTCATAATAGAAAATGATAGGGTTAAGGTGCCCACTTGGGCAACGTATTTCATGCCCAAACCAGTGTTGGGCAAGGCAAAATACATGTGGGTCATATGCAAGTGACCCGACTCAGTTGATTTCAGGTGTCAAAATTCTTGCCCGAAACTCGTTCACCCTTGCAAAACTACAGCTACTTATTCATAATAGAAAATTATAGTGTTAAGGTGCCCACTTGGGCAACGTATTTCATGCCCAAACCAATGTTGGGCAAGGCAAAATACATGTGGGTCATATGCAAGTGACCAGACTCAGTTGATTTCAGGTGTCAAAATTCTTGCCCGAGACTCGTTAACCCTTGCACAACTACAGCTACTTATTCAAATTAGTAATTCATAATACTGTAAATGTGTCCACTTGGGCAGCGTATTTCATGGCAAAACCAGTGTTGGGCAAGGCAAAATCCATGTGGGTCATATGCAAGTGACCCGATTCAGTTGATTTCAGGTGTCAAAATTCTTGCCTGAGACTCGTTAACCCTTGCAAAACTACAGCTACTTATTCATAATAGAAAATGAGAGTGTTAAGGTGCCCACTTGGGCAACGTATTTCATGCCCAAACCAGTGTTGGGCAAGGCAAAATACATGTGGGTCATATGCAAGTGACCTGACTCAGTTGATTTCAGGTGTCAAAATTCTTGCCCGAGACTCGTTAACCCTTGCAAAACTACAGCTACTTATTCATAATAGAAAATGATAGTGTTAAGGTGCCCACTTGGGCAGCGTATTTCATGCCCAAACCAGTGTTGGGAAAGGCAAAATCCATGTGGGTCATATGCAAGTGACCCGACTCAGTTGATTTCAGGTGTCAAAATTCTTGCCCGAGACTCGTTAACCCTTGCACAACTACAGCTTATTCAAATTAGTAATTCATAATACTGTGTATGTGCCCACTTGGGCAGCGTATTTCATGGCCAAACCAGTGTTGGGCAAGGCAAAATCCATGTGGGTCACATGCAAGTGACCCGACTCTATTGATTTCAGGTGTAAAAATTGTTGCCCGAGACTCGTTAACTCTTGCAAAACTAAAGCTACTTATTCATAATAGAAAATGATAGTGTTAAGGTGCCCACTTGGGCAACGTATTTCATGCCCAAACCAGTGTTGGGCAAGGCAAAATACATGTGGGTCATATGCAAGTGACCCGACTCAGTTGATTTCAGGTGTCAAAATTCTTGCCCGAGACTCGTTAACCCTTGCAAAACTACAGCTACTTATTCATAATAGAAAATTATAGTGTTAAGGTGCCCACTTGGGCAACGTATTTCATGCCCAAACCAATGTTGGGCAAGGCAAAATACATGTGGGTCATATGCAAGTGACCCGACTCAGTTGATTTCAGGTGTCAAAATTCTTGCCCGAGACTCGTTAACCCTTGCACAACTACAGCTACTTATTCAAATTAGTAATTCATAATACTGTAAATGTGTCCACTTTGGCAGCGTATTTCATGGCAAAACCAGTGTTGGGCAAGGCAAAATCCATGTGGGTCATATGCAAGTGACCCGATTCAGTTGATTTCAGGTGTCAAAATTCTTGCCTGAGACTCGTTAACCCTTGCAAAACTACAGCTACTTATTCATAATAGAAAATGATAGTGTTAAGGTGCCCACTTGGGCAGCGTATTTCATGCCCAAACCAGTGTTGGGCAAGGCAAAATCCATGTGGGTCATATGTAAGTGACCCGACTCAGTTGATTTCAGGTGTCAAAATTCTTGCCCGAGACTCGTTAACCCTTGCAAAACTACAGCTACTTATTCATAATAGAAAATGATAGTGTTAAGGTGCCCACTTGGGCAGCGTATTTCATGCACAAACCAGTGTTGGGCAAGGCAAAATCCATGTGGGTCATATGCAAGTGACCCGACTCAGTTGATTTCAGGTGTCAAAATTCTTGCCCGAGACTCGTTAAACCTTGCACAACTACAGCTTATTCAAATTAGTAATTCATAATACTGTGTATGTGCCCACTTGGGCAGCGTATTTCATGGCCAAACCAGTGTTGGGCAAGGCAAAATCCATGTGGGTCATATGCAAGTGACCCGACTCAGTTGATTTCAGGTGTCAAAATTCTTGCCCGAGACTCGTTAACCCTTGCAAAACTACAGCTACTTATTCAAATTAGTAATTCATAATACTGTGTATGTGCCCACTTGGGCAGCGTATTTCATGGCCAAACCAGTGTTGGGCAAGGCAAAATCCATCTGGGTCATATGCAAGTGACCCGACTCTATTGATTTCAGGTGTCAAAATTGTTGCCCGAGACTCGTTAACCCTTGCAAAACTACAGCTACTTATTCATAATAGAAAATGATAGCTTTAAGGTGCCCACTTGGGCAACGTATTTCATGCCCAAACCAATGTTGGGCAAGGCAAAATACATGTGGGTCATATGCAAGTGACCCGACTCAGTTGATTTCAGGTGTCAAAATTCTTGCCCGAGACTCGTTAACCCTTGCACAACTACAGCTACTTATTCAAATTAGTAATTCATAATACTGTGTATGTGCCCACTTGGGCAGCGTATTTCATGGCCGTATTTCATGGCCAAACCAGTGTTGGGCAAGGCAAAATCCATGTGGGTCATATGCAAGTGACCCGACTCAGTTGATTTTAGGTGTCAAAATTCTTGCCCGAGACTCGTTAACCCTTGCAAAACTACAGCTACTTATTCATAATAGAAAATGAGAGTGTTAAGGTGCCCACTTGGGCAGCGTATTTCATGCCCAAACCAGTGTTGGGCAAGGCAAAATCCATGTGGGTCATATGCAAGTGACCCGACTCAGTTGATTTCAGGTGTCAAAATTGTTGCCCGAGACTCGTTAAACCTTGCACAACTACAGCTACTTATTCAAATTAGTAATTCATAATACTGTGTATGTGCCCACTTGGGCAGCGTATTTCATGGCCAAACCAGTGTTGGGCAAGGCAAAATCCATCTGGGTCATATGCAAGTGACCCGACTCTATTGATTTCAGGTGTCAAAATTGTTGCCCGAGACTCGTTAACCCTTGCAAAACTACAGCTACTTATTCATAATAGAAAATGATAGTGTTAAGGTGCCCACTTGGGCAACGTATTTCATGGCCAAACCAGTGTTGGGCAAGGCAAAATCCATGTGGGTCATATGCAAGTGACCCGACTCAGTTGATTTCAGGTGTCAAAATTCTTGCCCGAGACTCGTTAACCCTTGCAAAACTACAGCTACTTATTCAAATTAGTAATTCATAATACTGTAAATGTGTCCACTTGGGCAGCGTATTTCATGGCAAAACCAGTGTTGGGCAAGGCAAAATCCATGTGGGTCATATGCAAGTGACCCGATTCAGTTGATTTCAGGTGTCAAAATTCTTGCCTGATACTCGTTAACCCTTGCAAAACTACAGCTACTTATTCATAATAGAAAATGATAGTGTTAAGGTGCCCACTTGGGCAGCGTATTTCATGCCCAAACCAGTGTTGGGCAAGGCAAAATCCATGTGGGTCATATGCAAGTGACCCGATTCAGTTGATTTCAGGTGTCAAAATTCTTGCCTGATACTCGTTAACCCTTGCAAAACTACAGCTACTTATTCATAATAGAAAATGATAGTGTTAAGGTGCCCACTTGGGCAGCGTATTTCATGCCCAAACCAGTGTTGGGCAAGGCAAAATACATGTGGGTCATATGCAAGTGACCTGACTCAGTTGATTTCAGGTGTCAAAATTCTTGCCCGAGACTCGTTAACCCTTGCAAAACTACAGCTACTTATTCAAATTAGTAATTCATAATACTGTAAATGTGTCCACTTGGGCAGCGTATTTCATGGCAAAACCAGTGTTGGGCAAGGCAAAATCCATGTGGGTCATATGCAAGTGACCCGATTCAGTTGATTTCAGGTGTCAAAATTCTTGCCTGAGACTCGTTAACCCTTGCAAAACTACAGCTACTTATTCATAATAGAAAATTATAGTGTTAAGGTGCCCACTTGGGCAGCGTATTTCATGCCCAAACCAGTGTTGGGCAAGGCAAAATACATGTGGGTCATATGCAAGTGACCTGACTCAGTTGATTTCAGGTGTCAAAATTCTTGCCCGAGACTCGTTAACCCTTGCAAAACTACAGCTACTTATTCAAATTAGTAATTCATAATACTGTAAATGTGTCCACTTGGGCAGCGTATTTCATGGTAAAACCAGTGTTGGGCAAGGCAAAATCCATGTGGGTCATATGCAAGTGACCCGATTCAGTTGATTTCAGGTGTCAAAATTCTTGCCTGAGACTCGTTAACCCTTGCAAAACTACAGCTACTTATTCATAATAGAAAATGATAGTGTTAAGGTGCCCACTTGGGCAGCGTATTTCATGCCCAAACCAGTGTTGGGCAAGGCAAAATCCATGTGGGTCATATGCAAGTGACCCGACTCAGTTGATTTCAGGTGTCAAAATTCTTGCCCGAGACTCGTTAACCCTTGCAAAACTACAGCTACTTATTCATAATAGAAAATGATAGTGTTAAGGTGCCCACTTGGGCAGCGTATTTCATGCCCAAACCAGTGTTGGGCAAGGCAAAATCCATGTGGGTCATATGCAAGTGACCCGACTCAGTTGATTTCAGGTGTCAAAATTCTTGCCCGAGACTCGTTAAACCTTGCACAACTACAGCTTATTCAAATTAGTAATTCATAATACTGTGTATGTGCCCACTTGGGCAGCGTATTTCATGGCCAAACCAGTGTTGGGCAAGGCAAAATCCATGTGGGTCATATGCAAGTGACCCGACTCAGTTGATTTCAGGTGTCAAAATTCTTGCCCGAGACTCGTTAACCCTTGCAAAACTACAGCTACTTATTCAAATTAGTAATTCATAATACTGTGTATGTGCCCACTTGGGCAGCGTATTTAATGGCCAAACCAGTGTTGGGCAAGGCAAAATCCATGTGGGTCATATGCAAGTGACCCGACTCTATTGATTTCAGGTGTCAAAATTGTTGCCCGAGACTCGTTAACCCTTGCAAAACTACAGCTACTTATTCATAATAGAAAATGATAGTGTTAAGGTGCCCACTTGGGCAGCGTATTTCATGCCCAAATCAGTGTTGGGCAAGGCAAAATCCATGTGGGTCATATGCAAGTGACCCGACTCTATTGATTTCTGGTGTCAAAATTGTTGCCCGAGACTCGTTAACCCTTGCAAAACTACAGCTACTTATTCATAATAGAAAATGATAGTGTTAAGGTGCCCACTTGGGCAACGTATTTCATGCCCAAACCAATGTTGGGCAAGGCAAAATCCATGTGGGTCATATGCAAGTGACCCGACTCAGTTGATTTCAGGTGTCAAAATTGTTGCCCGAGACTCGTTAAACCTTGCACAACTACAGCTACTTATTCAAATTAGTAATTCATAATACTGTGTATGTGCCCACTTGGGCAGCGTATTTCATGGCCAAACCAGTGTTGGGCAAGGCAAAATCCATCTGGGTCATATGCAAGTGACCCGACTCTATTGATTTCAGGTGTCAAAATTGTTGCCCGAGACTCGTTAACCCTTGCAAAACTACAGCTACTTATTCATAATAGAAAATGATAGTGTTAAGGTGCCCACTTGGGCAACGTATTTCATGCCCAAACCAATGTTGGGCAAGGCAAAATACATGTGGGTCATATGCAAGTGACCCGACTCAGTTGATTTCAGGTGTCAAAATTCTTGCCCGAGACTCGTTAACCCTTGCACAACTACAGCTACTTATTCAAATTAGTAATTCATAATACTGTGTATGTGCCCACTTGGGCAGCGTATTTCATGGCCGTATTTCATGGCCAAACCAGTGTTGGGCAAGGCAAAATCCATGTGGGTCATATGCAAGTGACCCGACTCAGTTGATTTCAGGTGTCAAAATTCTTGCCCGAGACTCGTTAACCCTTGCAAAACTACAGCTACTTATTCAAAATGGTGAATTATAGTGTATGTGCCCACTTTGCCTGCGTATTTCATGCCCAAACCAGCGTTGGGAAGCCAAAATACAGGTGGGTCATATGAAAGGGACCCTACTCTGTGAATTTCAGGCGTCAAATGTGTTGCCCAAGACTCATTAACCCTTGCAAAACTGAATGATCTGAATAAGAAGCTGGAGCTCGAATAAGAAGTGAATAAGAAGCTGGAGCTTGAATAAGAAGTGAATAAGAAGCTGGCCGAATAAGAAGCTAACTTCAGCCTCGTCAGCTCTGCAATGTATTTAGAAATGCTTTCACTTTCACATTGATTTCTTCTGTGAAACCTGAATCTTTCAGCAATCACTAATGGTTGAGGATTTAAATGCTTTTGTAAAATGTCCACAATGTCAGTAAAGGACTTATTGGCTGGCTTCTCAGGTGCTATTAAACTCCTCAACAGACTGTATGTTTGGGCACCCATTACACTGAGTAAGACTGGAACCTTCTTATCACCTTCCACGGAATTAACTGAAAAGTACAAATCTACTCTCTCAATATATGTAGCCCAGTCCTCTATAGTACCATCAAATGCAGCTATTGTGCCAATATATCCTGACATTATTCCTATATACTTTGTCCTACCTTCTTTAGAAAATGAAGATATAACTCAAGTGCTCCTTTTATTCAAGTTAGGTGCTGCTGGCAGTCTGAATGAGTTGTTCCTGTTTGCACCCCACAATTGTGCTGTGTCTGCCCACTGGAGCTCCACTGATACCTGGAGCCATGCTGAAGAACAGTTTAATCCTCGTCGCCAGTGTTAAATCTGTTACTTATATTTCAATAAGAGTTTTTAATGTAACCAGGACACAGGGAGTGTTGCATGCTTCTTTACTGGAGAAGAACAGGAAACTAAAGAACACAAATAGATTCATACACCAAGTAATACAAATACAAAATAAGATCCGTTGTAACCTTCCACCAGAGGCGGAACTACCGCCAGTGCAACCAGTGCGTTGCACTGGGGCCCGCCTCTGTCCAGGGGCCAAAAGCATGTAAATAGTCAAACTGACTCATTACATGCTGCTGTGTGCTGCGGGCAACCGCTGCCCGCAGCACACAGCCGCCCGGAGAGGAGAGGAGCGCACTGCAGCAGCCTCAGGGGTAAGGAGGAGGAGGGAGGTGGAGGAGGGAGCCGAAGCAGCGCTTTGTTACTGGTGGAGGCGCTGCTGCTGCTGTCCCTCTGCTTCACTGTAGGCTGTCTTCCGAGAACAGCCTATAGTGAAGCAGAGGGGCAGCAGCAGCAGCGCCTCCACCAATAACACAGCGCTGCTGCGGCTCCCTCCTCCACCTCCCTCCTCCTCCTTCTCTCCTGCCCGGGAATCGTGACCAGAAGCTGCACCGTGGAGCCTGAGCCAGCAGAGAGGGTAAGTATAATTCTTTCTTTCTTTCTTTCTTTCTTTCTTTGGACTGTCTGCCGCAATGTGTAAAAATGGGGAATCTGCCTGCCGCAATGTGTAAAAAGGGGGAATCTGCCTGCCGCAATGTGTAAAAATGGGGAATCTGCTTGCCGCAATGTGTAAAAATGGGCAATCTGCTTGCCGCAATGTGTAAAAATGGGGAGTCTGCTTGCCGCAATGTGTAAAAATGGGGAATCTGCTTGCCGCAATGTGTAAAAATGGGGAATCTGCTTGCCGCAATGTGTAAAAATGGGGAATCTGCTTGCCGCAATGTGTAAAAATGGGGAATCTGCCTGCCGCAATGTGTAAAAAGGGGGAATCTGCCTGCCGCAATGTGTAAAAAGGGGGAATCTGCCTGCCGCAATGTGTAAAAAGGGGGAATCTGCCTGCCGCAATGTGTAAAAAGGGGGAATCTGCCTGATGTAATGTGTAAAAAGGGGGAATCTGCCTGACGTAATGTGTAAAAAGAGGGAATCTGCCTGACGTAATGTGTAAAAAGGGGGAATCTGCCTGACGCAATGTGTAAAAAGGGGAAATCTGCCTGACGCAATGTGTAAAAAGGGGGAATCTGCCTGCCGCAATGTGTAAAAAGGGGGAATCTGCTTGCCGCAATGTGCAAAAAGGGGGTATCTGCCTGCCGCAATGTGTAAAAAGGGGGAATCTGCCTGCCGCAATGTGTAAAAAGGGGGAATCTGCCTGACGCAAGTGTAAAAAGGGGGAATCTGTCTGCCGTGATGTGTAAAAAGGGGGAATCTGCCTGCCGCAATGTGTAAAAAGGGGGAATCTGCCTGATGTAATGTGTAAAAAGGGGGAATCTGCCTGATGTAATGTGTAAAAAGGGGGAATCTGCCTGACGCAATGTGTAAAAAGGGGGAATCTGTCTGCCGTGATGTGTAAAAAGGGGGAATCTGCCTGCCGCAATGTGTAAAAAGGGGGAATCTGCCTGACGTGATGTGTAAAAAGGGGGAATCTGCCTGCCGTAATGTGTAAAAAGTGTACGCTGTCTGCCGCTATGTGTAACAAGGGCACGCTGTCTGCCGTTATGTGTAAAAAGGGGACGCTGTCTGCCGTTATGTGTAAAAAGTGCACGCTGTCTGCCGCTATGTTTAACAAGGGCACGCTGTCTGCCGTTATGTGTAAAAAGTGTACGCTGTCTGCCGCTATGTGCAATCTGTCCGCCATAAGGTGTAAAAGGGTCTCTACCTGGTGTAGTGGTGCTACTGTGCGGCGTAATTTGAATAATGGAGACTACTGTGCACCGTTTTATGAATTGGTATTATTTTGTGGCCACACCCCTTCCCCACGAAGCCACGCCACTATGTATTTTTGCGCGCGCCTACGCCTGTTTTGCATGCAGGGGTGGGGCTCCGATGCCGTTTCTTGCACACAGTGCTAAAATGTCTAGTTACGGCACTGTTGCTAGGTATCCATTTCTCTGGCCTAGAGCAGGTTCCCCTCACCAGATCCTCTCCAGGGGTGAGGGGGTGGACTTGGATGGGGGGGGGGGGGCAAAGCATTTTGTTGCACCTGGGTCCACCGCTCGCTAGTTCCGCCACTGAGAACACATATACAGCAATGAGAACTATATACACCACAATCGCCCCCATTAGCTGAGCCCCCTGTAGATTTGCCTGCAGTAGTTGTGCCCCCTGTAGCTGTGCCCTCAGTAGTTGAGCCTGCTGTAGATTTGCCCTCAGTAGTTGTGCCCCCTGTAGCTGTGCCCCCTATAGATTTGCCCCCAGTAGTTGTGCCCCCTGTAGCTGTGACCCCCTATAGATTTGCCCCCAGTAGTTGTGCCCCCTGTAGATTTGCCCCCAGTAGTTGTGCCCCCTGTAAATTTGCCCCCAGTAGTTGTGCTCCCAGTAGTAGTGCCCCCTGTAGCTGTGCCCTCAATAGATTTTCCCCAGTAGTTGTGCCCTCAGTATATTTGCCCCCAGTAGTTCTGCCCCCTGTAGTTGTGCCCTCAGTAGATTTGCTCCCAGTAGTTGTGCCCCCTGCAGCTGTGCCCAGAGTAATTGTGCCCCCTGGTTTTGCCCCCTGGTAGCGCCGCTTACACACACTAAAGAAAAACAAATAAAAAAACAATACTCACCTGCAGCTGTGCCCCCGGTAGCTGTGCCATCAGTAGATTTGCCCCAAGTAGATGTGCCCCCTGTAAATTTGCCCCCAGTAGTTGTGCCCCCAGTAGTAGTGCCCCCTGTAGCTGTGCCCTCAATAGATTTGCCCCCTGTAGTTGTGCCCTCAGTAGATTTGCTCCCAGTAGTTGTGCCCCCTGCAGCTGTGCCCAGAGTAATTGTGCCCCCTGGTTTTTGCCTCCTGGTTTGTGCCCCCTGGTAGCGCCGCTTACACAGACTAAAGAAAAACAACTAAAAAACAATACTCACCTGCCCCACTCTTGTTTGCCGTTGCTGCTGCTCCGCCTCCGCAGTCCTGTGGAGTCTGGCTGCGTCTCCACCCGTTTGGCGTCTGACGTCGTGACATCAGATGCCCATGCATCACGGAGCTCGGAGGGGAGGAGGGAGGGATGTAGAGAGCTGACGCTGCTCAGGCTTGCAGCTGTCAGTGACTGACAGCTGCGAGCTCCGTGCAGCCAGGCGGAGGTTCCGGCGGAGTCGAGCTACGGCGCCCTGTGCTGTCTTGGGCGCCTGGAGCTCGAGCTCCACCGGAACTGCCCTCCCTATGCCTCTGATTGTGGGAGTGAGCTGGCTCTGGTCCCAGCAGTGAGCTGACAGCCTGCTGGGGCCAGCCGGCTCAGAATGATGCATGTAAAAAAAAAAATCTCCTCTGCAGCGCCGCTACTTATGGCAATCCGTGGCAGCGGCCGGGCTTCCTGAGACTCATGGGGCCCTAAGCACATGCCTTGGTTGCCTAACTCATGGGGCCCTAAGCGCATGCCTTGGTTGGAAAATCTGCACCTGTTTACCGCTGGAACAGCCATATCACCATACATCCAAATAGCATTGTTAGCACATCAACATTTCAGCAATGTTGACATGCTCAATGGCAACATGGTCAATAACGACATGCTGAATATGTCGACATGCTACATGTCGCCATTATGATCATGTGCATATTCTCATGTCCACATTATGAATGTTAACATTATAAACAAAATACACCAAACATGCACAGCTTAGATTGCAAAATGTTGCTGGTTGAGAAGGGGCATCTTTTTGCTCCATACTATGGGTAGAGCTGGCCAGAAACTGACAAGGCCTTGACGTATTTAAGCCACTGTAATGTGGTTTGTATTATAAAGACTTTTTTTTAATTTTTATTGACAGTTTCTTATATAGCACAGTATATTCAGTTGTGCTTTACATTTGAAAGAACAGTAATAACAAAAAACTGGGTAATAACAGACAGACATAGAGGTAGGGGTATCCGGTCTATAGATCTACACTAAAAAGGTCTACAGTAAATAGGTCAACCACTAATGGTAGGCCGACAGGATTAAAAGGTCGACATGGTTAAAATGTCGACATGTAAAAGGTATACAGTTCAAAAGGTCAACAGGGTCAAAAGGTCGACATGGCAATGGTCGATACACTTGACAAGTTTTTTTTATTTTATTTGTTCATTTTTTTTTCAATATTTCAATATTTTCATACTTTACTATCCACGTGGACTACAATTGGGAATAGTAACCTGTGCTGAGCGCAGCGGGAGCAGAGCGAGGAACTTTGTCCAAAGCATGGTGAACAAAGCGAGCTGGTGGATGTGGTACCCTAATGGGGCTTGTTTGTGGCAGAAAAGTGACAAAACACACAATAAACAGAAAAAAATGGTCTACTTTTTTGCGTCTACCATTTTTATGTTGGCCTTTTGACCCTGTTGTCCTTTGATCCTGTCGACCTTTTATAATGTCTACCTATTCTTTAGTGGTAGACCTACTGACTGTAGACTTTTTTAGTGTATATCTAATAATCCACACCCAGACGTAGACCCTGGTTGCAAGCTTACAATCTATGACAGGGGTGGGCAATTAATTTCTATAGGGGGCCAAATGAAAAATCTGAACTGTGTTGGAGGGCCAAACCAATGATAACTTGAACTTAATTTATGAATTGTGGTGTAGGTCAAACAGGGAAATATGCAAAAGAGTCTAAAAGTAATAAACATTTTACTTTAAAACAAATACAAGCATTACATCACTGTTTCATTTTATTTTTAACTTGTTAATCTTTACAAATACTAAAGAGGTATTTGCGGTATGTTAAAGATAAGCAACTGATCAACTTTAGACAAAAAGCAATAAATGCTTTTGATGTTATCAGTTCAGTTACTTGTTCAGTGAGAAAAATCCAGTCTGTCTTGGGCTTGAACAAGTGCACTGCAATCTGGCTGAATGTCTGAGGTGGCTATACGAAGGATAGCTGAGAGGTGGGGTGGTATTCATGGGACCCGCGGTCGGGAGACCGACAGTCACATGACCTCCTCCACCATCCCGACCCCTCACTATCCCGATGGTCGGCATGCCGACCAACAGGGACTATGTCTACTCGTGGGTGTCCACGACACCCAGATAGTGGTCGCCACCGGTATGCTGCCGGGATCCCGGCATCAGTAAGCTGACCGGCGGTCTCCTGACCGCCAGTCAGCCATACAACACCCGAGAGGTGATCATCAGTGATAGAGGATTTGTGTCTGGATTTGTTGAACTTCATCACTGAGAATATCTGTTCACATGTGTAGGTAGATCCAAAGAGGACTAGAATCCTCAGAGCATGTCTTCTCATGTGTGGAAAGTTCTCCTCTTTGAGTGAAGAGTAAAACTCAAGCAGTGGGACTGACCTAAAGTGCTCTGCCAGAAGTGTGTCAGACTGCAAGTCAATGAGTTCCATATGAACATCACTGGGTGCATTATCCACACTGCAGGTGAAGGGAGAAGAAACCATGTTCATTTCACTCTCAAATGTGTTTTGAAGTCTTGAAATTGCCTTGAAAACTCACCATGCAGTGCTTCTAACCTGTGGAGGTGATCAGCTGATGGTGTGGCTTCCTTTAGTGTTGGCATGTGAGTAAGAATATTGTCCCCCATTTGGCTTGAGAGAATCTGCAACTTTCTCATGAACGCCTTCACTGAGTTGTACATTTCATGCACAAAAAGGCCCTTGCATTGCAGTTTGACATTCAGTTCATTCATCTGAGCAGTCACATCTACAGCAAAACCAAGGTCTACCAGCCAGTCTGCATCTGAAAGCTGAGGGATGTCATTTCCCTTCTTCACACAGAACTCCAAGATCTCCTCTCTCAGGTCCCAGAAAACTTTCAGCACGTTTCCCAGGCTGAGCCACCTGGCAGATGTGTGGTAGCTGATGACACGATGTTCAGTCTCAATTTCATCCAAAAGTGCAACAAACTGTCTGTGATTCAGTGCTCTTGCTCTGATGAAGTTAACTGTTTTAGTTACAACATCAACAACATGGTTCATTTTTAATACTGACTTACACAACACTTCCTGATGTATAATACAATGCAAAAATGTTAATTTCTGCTCAGGGTTCATTTCTGTCACTTTATCCTGCATTCTCTTCATAAGTCCAACATTTTCCCCCCCTCAGATTTGGACAACCATCTGTTGTCACGCCTACAAGTTTGTCCCATTTCAGTCCCAACTTGTCCAAACATGCATTTACCTCTGTTAATAAATCACCCCCTGTTGTTGTCCCTTTCATTGACTGCATGGCTGCCAGCTCCTCCGTTATTTTGAAGTCTGCAGTAATCCCCCGTAAGAAGATGAGTAGCTGGGCAGTGTCACGTACATCGCAGCTCTCATCCAGAGCCAGGGTAAAACAGTCAAAGTTAACTGCTCGGGTTCTTCAGCTGAAACTCCAGATTTCCCGCGATGTCCTCAACCCTTCTCATTACAGTGCGCCGGGAGAGGGGTATGTTCTCAAATGCGCCCTTCTTCTATGGGGATATTAGCGCAGCAGAGTCCACCAAACACTCCGTAATAAACTCTCAGTCAGAAGACGGTTTACTTTTTCTAGCTATTTTATGAGATATGACATAACTTGTCTTGGCAGCTGTATCTCTGGATGCGCTAAGTTTTGTAAAAAGCGTTCGGCACCCGACTCCTTTGCCCGATCTTGGTCAGATAAGCTCTTATATTTATCCTCGTGTTTGGTCACGTAGTGGCGATTCAGATTGTACTCTTTAAACGCAGCGACTTGTGTACCACAAACTAAGCACAGGGCTTTACCCTTCATTTCTGTAAATAAATATTTAGCAGTCCATGCCTTGTTGAAAATGCGGCATTCGGAATCAACTTTTCTATTTTTAATGTGAGCCCACATTTTGTGGGGACAGTGTTTAATAAATAGGTGGTATCACTCACGTTTAGGCAGTGTCTCAAGGTAGGAGCTGAGGATGAGACAGCTGTGGGACATCAAGGGCGGGGTCCGCTGGGCAGCTGGAACTGGGTGGTAGCGTTGGCGATATCTCCGCTTCCCGTCTGGGGTGGCCTCAGATCTTGTGGCGGAGCACAATACCCCAGTGGTGCTCACGACCTGGGCACAGTACCCCTGATCCTCAGGCTGGCTTGATCTGCTCACGGGAGCTGAGGACGTGACAGCTGCGGGACGTCCAGAGCGGGGTCCACTGGGCGGCTGGAACTGGGTGGAAGCATTGGCGATATCTCCGCTTCCCGTCTGGGGTGGCCTCAGATCTTGTGGCAGAGCACAATACCCCAGTGGCGCTCAAGTCCTGGGCACAATACCCCTGATCCTCAGGCTGGCTTGATCTGCTCACGGGAGCTGAGGACTTGACAGCTGCGGGACGTCCAGGGCGGGGTCCGCTGGGCGGCTGCGACCTGGGCGGATCACAATACCCCAATGGCCTCAGATCCTGATCCTCAGGCTGGCTTGATCTGCTCACTTCCTGGGCGGAGCACAATAGCTCACGTCCTGGGCGGCGCACAATACTTCCTGGGCGGTGCACAATACGTCCTGAGCAGTGCACAATACCCCACACATGCATTAATGATAAATCTATGGTGCAGGGAGGTGCGGGCCGGACAGGGATTGACAAAGGGCCGTATGTGGCCCGCGGGCAGTACTTTGCCCAGGTCTGATCTATGATATAGTCACACAGCAATGTTGACCAGAGGTCAGGAAGATGTCACATTGAAGAAAAAGAAAATACTGTATGTAAGGATGTGTGGACTGTAATTAGATATGAATATTTATAAAGATTTTGTGGTGGTTATGGAATTTCACAAGCTTGCGTGGAGAGGTGAATTTTCAGGGAACGCTTGAAGGTTTGAAGAGTAGAGAAGAGTCTTATTGTGCCTGAGAGGACATTCCACAGAGTAGATGCAGCCCAGAGGAAGTCCTGCAATAGTCAGGGCTGGATTAAGCTGTCGGAGCCCCAGGGCTCCCAAGACAGGGGGCACCTCCTCCTCCCACCAGCAACCACCCCTCTGGCTGCCCCGGTGCTTGTGCTGGGAGACAAGACTTTAGGCTACAATGTTGGGAGGGTTCTATGCTGACGGGGAGGATGAGGAGTGCAGTGTGTCCCATACTGGCGGCTTCCTCACCCCTCATCTCAAGCAACACGGGGACTGAACTAGGCTATCTCCAGCCTCCACTGCTGCCAGGAGAGCTGCTGCTGGCAGCAGAGGCTAGAGAGTTTAGGCAGTGGAGGCTGGAGAGTGGAGACAGTGCATGGCATCTCTGGCTGGGGGGCCCCTTATGACAGGGGGCCTTCCCCCCTTGATCCGGCTCTAGCAATAGTGAATGGGAGCGAGTAATGCATGTGTATGAGAGATGCAGATCTTGTATAGAGTGGAGAGGTTGAGTTGAGATATATTTTGAGATAAGTGAAGAGATGTATGTAGTTGTAGTTTGGTTAAATTTCATTTCAGATGATGAGATGTTTGAATCTACTGTATATCAGAGTGTATGGAGGTGAAAGCAGTTTTCCATTCCTGATGGTGTTGGTGAATTGGTGTTACATGATTCATAAGTCAGTAAACTTAATACACCAACTCAAAGTGTTTGGTAGGTAATTTAACTTTTCACATTGTTTTCATTGATATGACAGTTTGCTGTTGAGGTCGATTTCATAGTAGAACTCAGGTAGGAACTGGGAGTGTGTGCACATGTGCATGAAAAGGGGGCATGGCCACAGTTCATGCGGACATGCCACGAATCAGGGGGCCTGGCCTAGCGGCATGCCCCCATCTATCAGTATACTTGGGTCTGGAATATAATACAGAGCGCATCCTAGTGATTGTTACTTGATACAGAGAGCATCCTAGTAATTGGTGACTTGGGGGCTGCAGTGGCAAACGCAGTACTTCTAGACGGGAGTTTCCAACTGCTTGATTTTAAAGTGCCTGTGGCCAGTCCATGAAGAGGGCATAATTAATACAAAGTGTAATGTACTGTATGTCATAATTATGACACGGGTCAGCGAGCACAATAAGATGAGCGGGTTCGGTTTCCTGAGAACCGAAACCCCCCCCCCGAACTTCACTACCCGAGCCGGGATCCGAGTCAGGTTCGGGTTTTACCGCCTGACTCGGAAACCAGAACGAGGCAAAACGTCATCATTCCACTGTCGGATTCTCGCGGGGTTTGGATACCATATAAGGAGCAACGCGTCGCCGCCATTTTCACTCCGGCATTGCCGAGTGTAGAGACAGGATGTGTGTCCGTCCTCAGTGTCCTGCATCAGTTCAGTGGTAGTGTCTTGTGCTGCATCAGTCCAGTCACAGTGGTGGTGTCCTCTGCTGCCATATGTCCAGTGCTGCTGTATAAGTCCAGTCCAGTGGTGCTGTGTTGTGTTGCATCAGCTCAGTGGTGGTGTATTGTGCTGCATCAGTCCAGTCACAGTGGTGGTGTCCTCTGCTGCCATATGTCCAGTGCTGCTGTATAAGTCCAGTCCATTGCAGTGGTGCTGTGTTATCCTGCATCAGTCCAGACTGGTGTCCCTGTGCTGCTGTATATGTCCAGTGGTACTGCTGTATATGTCCAGGATACTGCAGTATAATTCCAGTGGTACTGGCGTATAATTCCAGCGGAACTGGCGTATAATTCCAGTCCAGTGATACTGCCGTACTGTATATGTCTAGTGATACTGCCTTATATTTCCAGCGGTACTGCTCTATAAATCCAGTGATACTGCCGTATAATTCCAGTGGTACTGGCGTATAATTCCAGCGGTACTGGCATATAAATCCAGTCCTGTGATACTGCCGTATATGTCCAGTGGTACTGCCGTATAATTCCAGTGATACTGCCGTATAATTCCAGTGATACTGCCATATAATTCCAGTGGAACTGGCGTATAAATCCAGTGATACTGCCGTATAAATCCAGTCCAGCGGTACTGCTGTATAAGTCTAGTGATACTGCCGTATAAATCCAGTCCAGTGGTACTGCCGTATACGTCCAGTGGTACTGGCGTATAATTCCAGTGGTACTGGCATATAAATCCTGTCCAGTGGTACTGCCGTATAAATCCAGTGGTACTGCCGTATAATTCCAGTGATACTGCCATATAATTCCAGTGATACTGCCGTATAATTCCAGTGGTACTGGCGTATAAATCCAGTCCAGTGGTACTGCCGTATAAGTCCAGTGATACTGCCGTATAAATCCAGTCCAGTGATGCTGTATATTATTTACTCCAAATAAAGGGGTTATTAATATTTAATCCAAATAATTTTCACAGGGTTTGCCCTGTAAGGTGTAGGGGTACGTTCTCCTGTACCGCATATCGTTATATAACTCCAGAAAAATAATGGAGTACAAAAATTTGAAGGATAAAATAGGGAAAGATCAAGAATCACTTCCTCCTAGTGCTGAAGCTGCTGTCACTAGTCATGACATAGATGATGAAATTAGAGATGAGCGCCTGAAATTTTTCGGGTTTTGTGTTTTGGTTTTGGGTTCGGTTCCGCGGCCGTGTTTTGGGTTCGACCGCGTTTTGGCAAAACCTCACCGAATTTTTTTTGTCGGATTCGGGTGTGTTTTGGATTCGGGTGTTTTTTTTAAAAAAACCCTAAAAAACAGCTTAAATCATAGAATTTGGGGGTCATTTTGATCCCATATTATTATTAACCTCAAAAACCATAATTTCCACTCATTTTCAGTCTATTCTGAATACCTCACACCTCACAATATTATTTTTAGTCCTAAAATTTGCACCGAGGTCGCTGGATGACTAAGCTAAGCGACCCTAGTGGCCGACACAAACACCTGGCCCATCTAGGAGTGGCACTGCAGTGTCACGCAGGATGTCCCTTCCAAAAAACCCTCCCCAAACAGCACATGACGCAAAGAAAAAAAGAGGCGCAATGAGGTAGCTGACTGTGTGAGTAAGATAAGCGACCCTAGTGGCCGACACAAACACCGGGCCCATTTAGGAGTGGCACTGCAGTGTCACGCAGGATGTCCCTTCCAAAAAACCCTCCCCAAACAGCACGTGACGCAAAGAAAAAAAGAGGCGCAATGAGGTAGCTGACTGTGTGAGTAAGATAAGCGACCCTAGTGGCCGACACAAACACCGGGCCCATTTAGGAGTGGCACTGCACTGTCACGCAGGATGTCCCTTCCAAAAAACCCTCCCCAAACAGCACATGACGCAAAGAAAAAAAGAGGCGCAATGAGGTAGCTGACTGTGTGAGTAAGATAAGCGACCCTAGTGGCCGACACAAACACCGGGCCCATTTAGGAGTGGCACTGCAGTGTCACGCAGGATGTCCCTTCCAAAAAACCCTCCCCAATCAGCACATGACGCAAAGAAAAAAAGAGGCGCAATGAGGTAGCTGTGTGAGTAAGATTAGCGACCCTAGTGGCCGACACAAACACCGGGCCCATTTAGGAGTGGCACTGCAGTGTCACGCAGGATGTCCCTTCCAAAAAACCCTCCCCAATCAGCACATGACGCAAAGAAAAATAAAATAAAAAAGAGGTGCAAGATGGAATTGTCCTTGGGCCCTCCCACCCACCCTTATGTTGTATAAACAGGACATGCACACTTTAACCAACCCATCATTTCAGTGACAGGGTCTGCCACACGACTGTGACTGAAATGACGGGATGGTTTGGACCCCCACCAAAAAAGAAGCAATTAATCTCTCCTTGCACAAACTGGCTCTACAGAGGCAAGATGTCCACCTCATCATCATCCTCCGATATATCACCGTGTACATCCCCTTCCTCACAGATTATCAATTCGTCCCCACTGGAATCCACCATCTCAGCTCCCTGTGTACTTTGTGGAGGCAATTGCTGCTGGTCAATGTCTCCGCGGAGGAATTGATTATAATTCATTTTAATGAACATCATCTTCTCCACATTTTCTGGATGTAACCTCGTACGCCGATTGCTGACAAGGTGAGCGGCGGCACTAAACACTCTTTCGGAGTACACACTTGTGGGAGGGCAACTTAGGTAGAATAAAGCCAGTTTGTGCAAGGGCCTCCAAATTGCCTCTTTTTCCTGCCAGTATAAGTACGGACTGTGTGACGTGCCTACTTGGATGCGGTCACTCATATAATCCTCCACCATTCTTTCAATGGGGAGAGAATCATATGCAGTGCCAGTAGACGACATGTCCGTATCCGTAATCGTTGTCAGGTCCTTCAGTCCGGACCAGATGTCAGCATCAGCAGTCGCTCCAGACTGCCCTGCATCACCGCCAGCGGGTGGGCTCGGAATTCTGAGCCTTTTCCTCGCACCCCCAGTTGCGGGAGAATGTGAAGGAGGAGATGTTGACAGGTCGCGTTCCGCTTGACTTGACAATTTTCTCACCAGCAGGTCTTTCAACCCCAGCAGACTTGTGTCTGCCGGAAAGAGAGATCCAAGGTAGGCTTTAAATCTAGGATCGAGCACGGTGGCCAAAATGTAGTGCTCTGATTTCAACAGATTGACCACCCGTGAATCCTTGTTAAGCGAATTAAGGGCTCCATCCACAAGTCCCACATGCCTAGCGGAACCGCTCCGTGTTAGCTCCTCCTTCAATGTCTCCAGCTTCTACTGCAAAAGCCTGATGAGGGGAATGACCTGACTCAGGCTGGCAGTGTCTGAACTGACTTCACGTGTGGCAAGTTCAAAGGGCATCAGAACCTTGCACAACGTTGAAATCATTCTCCACTGCGCTTGAGACAGGTGCATTCCACCTCCTATATCGTGCTCAATTGTATAGGCTTGAATGGCCTTTTGCTGCTCCTCCAACCTCTGAAGCATATAGAGGGTTGAATTCCACCTCGTTACCACTTCTTGCTTCAGATGATGGCAGGGCAGGTTCAGTAGTTTTTAGTGGTGCTCCAGTCTTCTGTACGTGGTGCCTGTACGCCGAAAGTGTCCCGCAATTCTTCTGGCCACCGACAGCATCTCTTGCACGCCCCTGTCGTTTTTTAAATAATTCTGCACCACCAAATTCAAGGTATGTGCAAAACATGGGACGTGCTGGAATTTGCCCATATTTAATGCACACACAATATTGCTGGCGTTGTCCGATGCCACAAATCCACAGGAGAGTCCAATTGGGGTAAGCCATTCCGCGATGATCTTCCTCAGTTGCCGTAAGAGGTTTTCAGCTGTGTGCGTATTCTGGAAACCGGTGATACAAAGCGTAGCCTGCCTAGGAAAGAGTTGGCGTTTGCGAGATGCTGCTACTGGTGCCGCCGCTGCTGTTCTTGCGGCGGGAGTCCATACATCTACCCAGTGGGCTGTCACAGTCATATAGTCCTGACCCTGCCCTGCTCCACTTGTCCACATGTCCGTGGTTAAGTGGACATTGGGTACAACTGCATTTTTTAGGACACTGGTGAGTCTTTTTCTGACGTCCGTGTACATTCTCGGTATCGCCTGCCTAGAGAAGTGGAACCTAGATGGTATTTGGTAACGGGGGCACACTGCCTCAATAAATTGTCTAGTTCCCTGTGAACTAACGGCGGATACCGGACGCACGTCTAACACCAACATAGTTGTCAAGGCCTCAGTGATCCGCTTTGCAACAGGATGACTGCTGTGATATTTCATCTTCCTCGCAAAGGACTGCTGGACAGTCAATTGCTTGGTGGAAGTAGTAAAAGTGGGCTTACGACTTCCCCTCTGGGATGACCATCGACTCCCAGCAGCAACAACAGCAGCGCCAGCAGCAGTAGGCGTTACACGCAAGGTTGCATCGGAGGAATCCCAGGCAGGAGAGGACTCGTCAGAATTGCCAGTGATATGGCATGCAGGACTATTGGCATTCCTGGGGAAGGAGGAAATTGACACTGAGGGAGTTGGTGGGGTGGTTTGCGTGAGCTTGGTTACAAGAGGAAGGGATTTACTGGTCAGTGGACTGCTTCCGCTGTCACCCAAAGTTTTTGAACTTGTCACTGACTTATTATGAATGCGCTGCAGGTGACGTATAAGGGAGGATGTTCCGAGGTGGTTAACGTCCTTACCCCTACTTATTACAGCTTGACAAAGGGAACACACGGCTTGACACCTGTTGTCCGCATTTCTGTTGAAATACCTCCACACCGAAGAGCTGATTTTTTTGGTATTTTCACCTGGCATGTCAACGGCCATATTCCTCCCACGGACAACAGGTGTCTCCCCGGGTGCCTGACTTAAACAAACCACCTCACCATCAGAATCCTCCTGGTCAATTTCCTCCCCAGCGCCAGCAACACCCATATCCTCCTCATCCTGGTGTACTTCAACACTGACATCTTCAATCTGACTATCAGGAACTGGACTGCGGGTGCTCCTTCCAGCACTTGCAGGGGGCGTGCAAATGGTGGAAGGCGCATGCTCTTCACGTCCAGTGTTGGGAAGGTCAGGCATCGCAACCGACACAATTGGACTCTCCTTGTGGATTTGGGATTTCGAAGAATGCACAGTTCTTTGCTGTGCTTTTGCCAGCTTGAGTCTTTTCATTTTTCTAGCGAGAGGCTGATTGCTTCCATCCTCATGTGAAGCTGAACCACTAGCCATGAACATAGGCCAGGGCCTCAGCCGTTCCTTGCCACTCCGTGTGGTAAATGGCATATTGGCAAGTTTACGCTTCTCCTCCGACAATTTTATTTTAGGTTTTGGAGTCCTTTTTTTACTGATATTTGGTGTTTTGGATTTGACATGCTCTGTACTATGACATTGGGCATCGGCCTTGGCAGACGACGTTGCTGGCATTTCATCGTCTCGGCCATGACTAGTGGCAGCAGCTTCAGCACGAGGTGGAAGTGGATCTTGATCTTTCCCTAATTTTGGAACCTCAACATTTTTGTTCTCCATATTTTAATAGGCACAACTAAAAGGCACCTCAGGTAAACAATGGAGATGGATGGATACTAGTATACAATTATGGACGGACTGCCGAGTGCCGACACAGAGGTAGCCACAGCCGTGAACTACCGTACTGTACTGTGTCTGCTGCTAATATAGACTGGTTGATAAAGAGATGTCGTAGTATGTATGTATAAAGAAGAAAGAAAAAAAAACCACGGTTAGGTGGTATACAATTATGGACGGACTGCCGAGTGCCGACACAGAGGTAGCCACAGCCGTGAACTACCGTACTGTACTGTGTCTGCTGCTAATATAGACTGGTTGATAAAGAGATGTCGTAGTATGTACGTATAAAGAAGAAAGAAAAAAAAACCACGGTTAGGTGGTATACAATTATGGACGGACTGCCGAGTGCCGACACAGAGGTAGCCACAGCCGTGAACTACCGTACTGTACTGTGTCTGCTGCTAATATAGACTGGTTGATAAAGAGATGTCGTAGTATGTACGTATAAAGAAGAAAGAAAAAAAAACCACGGTTAGGTGGTATACAATTATGGACGGACTGCCGAGTGCCGACACAGAGGTAGCCACAGCCGTGAACTACCGTACTGTACTGTGTCTGCTGCTAATATAGACTGGTTGATAAAGAGATGTCGTAGTATGTATGTATAAAGAAGAAAGAAAAAAAAACCACGGTTAGGTGGTATACAATTATGGACGGACTGCCGAGTGCCGACACAGAGGTAGCTACAGCCGTGAAGTACCGTACTGTGTCTGCTGCGACTGGATGATAAATAATGATATAAAAAATATATATATATCACTACTGCAGCCGGACAGGTATATATATTATATAATGACGGACCTGCTGGACAC
Organism: Pseudophryne corroboree; assembly: GCF_028390025.1. Classification (NCBI taxonomy): domain Eukaryota; kingdom Metazoa; phylum Chordata; class Amphibia; order Anura; family Myobatrachidae; genus Pseudophryne; species Pseudophryne corroboree. Next base: position 136,964,691 of record NC_086451.1, read on the forward strand.
TGTCTGTCAGCAGAATGAGTTTTTTATAGAATAACAAAAAAACACCACACAAGTGAAGTCACACGACGAGTGTTTAACTTTTTCAGGCAATCACAATATAGTATACTACTAACTATACTGGTGGTCAGTGTGGTCAGGTCACTGGTCAGTCACACTGGCAGTGGCACTCCTGCAGCAAAAGTGTGCACTGTTTAATTTTAATATAATATGTACTCCTGGCTCCTGCTATAACCTATAACTGGCACTGCAGTGCTCCCCAGTCTCCCCCACAATTATAAGCTGTGTGAGCTGAGCACAGTCAGATATATAATATATACATAGATGATGCAGCACACTGGGCTGAGCAGTGCACACAGATATGGTATGTGACTGTCTTGTACTCCTGGCTCCTGCTATAACCTATAACTGGCACTGCAGTGCTCCCCAGTCTCCCCCACAATTATAAGCTGTGTGAGCTGAGCACAGTCAGATATATAATATATACATAGATGATGCAGCACACTGGGCTGAGCAGTGCACACAGATATGGTATGTGACTGAGTCACTGTGTGTATCGTTTTTTTCAGGCAGAGAACGGATATATTAAATAAAACTGCACTGTCTGGTGGTCACTGTGGTCAGTCACTAGTAAACTCTGCACTCTCTTCTACAGTACTCCTAAGCTCCAGTAAATCAGGTCAATCTCTCTCTCTCTCTCTCTCCTAATCTAAATCACTGTACTCCCTAACAGCTGCTCCCCGTCCCCAATCCTCCCCACAATTATAACTAAGTCACTCAGTCTTTACTCTTTTCTACTATAACGGAGAGGACGCCAGCCACGTCCTCTCCCTATCAATCTCAATGCACGTGTGAAAATGGCGGCGACGCGCGGCTCCTTATATAGAATCCGAGTCTCGCGAGAATCCGACAGCGTCATGATGACGTTCGGGCGCGCTCGGGTTAACCGAGCAAGGCGGGAAGATCCGAGTCGCTCGGACCCGTGAAAAAAAACATGAAGTTCGTGCGGGTTCGGATTCAGAGAAACCGAACCCGCTCATCTCTAGATGAAATGCCATCAACATCATCTGCCAAGGCCGATGTCCAATGTGATAGTAGAGGGCATGTAAAATCCAAAAAGCCAAAGTTCAGTAAAAAGACCCCAAAAAATAAATTTAAATGGTCTGAGGAGAAATGTAAACATGCCAATATGCCATTTACGACACGGAGTGGAAAGAAACGGCTGAGGCCCTGGCCTATGTTCATGACTAGTGGTTCAGCTTCACATGACGATGGAAGCCCTCATCCTCCCACTACAAAAATGATAAGAGTTAAGCTGGCAAAAGCACAGCAAAGAACTGTGCGTTCTAAGATTGTATCACAAATCCCCAAGGAGAGTCCAAGTGTGTCAGCGGTTGTGATGCCTGACCATCCCAACACTGGATGGGAAGAGGTGGCTCCTTCCATCATTTGCATGCCCCCTGCAAGTGCTGGAAGTAGCACCCACAGTCCAGTTTCTGATATTCAAATTGAAGATGTCACTGTTGAAGTACACCAAGATGAGGATATGGGTGTTGCTGGTGCTGAGGAGGAAGTTGACAATGAGGATTCTGATGATGATGTGGTTTGTTTAAATCAGGCACAGGAGGAGAAACCTGTTGTCCGTGGGATGAATAAACCCATTGTGATGCCTGGACAAAATACCAAAAAGCCACCTCTTTGTTGTGGAATTATTTCTCCACAAATCTGGACAACAGGTGTCAAGCCGTGTGTTGCCTCTGTCAATCTGTAATAAGAAGGAGTAAGGATGTTGCCACCTAGGAACATCCTCCCTTATAAGTCACCTGCAACACATTCATCAGAAGTCATTGTCAAGTTGTGAAACTTTGGGTAAGAGCATAAGCAGTCCACTGACACCTAAATCCCTTCTTCCTCTTGTACCCAAGCTCCTGCAAGCCACACCACCAACTCCCTCAACGTCAACTTCCTTCTCAGTCAGGAATGTCAGTAATCCTGCAGGCCATGTCACTGGCAAGATTGAGGAGTCCTCTCCTAACCAGGATTCCTCCGGAGGATCCTTGAGTGGTATGCCTACTGCTGCTGTTGCTGCTGCTGTTGTTGTTGCTGCTGGGAGTCGATCGTCATCCCAGAGGGGAAGTTGTAAGACCACTTGTACTACTTTCAGTAAGTAATTGACTGTCCAACAGTCCTTTGTGAGGAAGATGAAATATGACAGCAGTCATCCTGTTGCAAAGTGGATAACTGAGGCCTTGACAGCTATGTTGGTGTTAGACGTGCATCAGTATCCGCCGTTAGTTCAGTGGGACCTAGAAATTGATGGAGGTAGTTTGTCCCCGGTACCAAATCCCATCTAGGTTCCACTTCACTAGGCAGGCGATACCAAGAATGTACAGAGACGTCAGAAAAAGTGTCAGTGTCCTAAAAAAATGCAGTTGTACCCACTGTCCACTTAACCATGGACATGTGGACAAGTGGAACAGGGCAGACTAAGGACTATATGACTGACAGTCCACTAGGTAGATGTATTGCCTCCCGCAGCAACAACAGCAGCAGCACCAGTAGCAGCATCTCGCAAATGCCAACTCGTTCCTAGGCAGGCTACGCTATGTATCGCTACTTTCGGTAAGAGGCACACCGCTGACAACCTCTTATGGAAACTGAGGGACAATATCACACTATGGCTTACCCAAATTAGACTCTCCCAGGGATTTGTGATATCGGACAACGCCACCAATATTGTGTGTGCATTACATCTGGGCAAATTCCAGCACATCCCATGTTTTGCACATGCAATTAATTTGGTGGTGCAGAATTTTTTGAAAGATGACAGGGGCGTGCAGGAGATGCTGTCAGTGGCCTGAACAATTGTGGGCCACTTTCGACATTCAGCCACTGCATGCTGAAGGCTGGAGCACCAGCAAACACTCCTGCACCTGCCCTGCCATCACCTGAAGCAAGAGGTGGTAACGAGGGGGAATTCAACACTCTATATGCTTCAGCGGATGGAGGAGCAGCAAAAGGCCATTCAAGTCTATACATCCACCTACGATATAGGCAGGGACGTGTGGTGAGCTAGAAGGCTAAGGAGGCACTAGTTAGCACCAGAGCTAGATTTACACACAATATATGAGCCAAAGTGTACAACTGGGCATTATACACGGGTGCAGCAGTATAAACTCCTGGAAATTTGCTGAGTTTTGATCAGAGATGTGCGGAAAAGTTAAGCAGGTGAGGCACTGCCTCACCTGCCATAGACTTTTTACTCTAGAGTTTTGGCTATAAAAATGATTAGAATAATACAAAGAAGACATTTCAAACATGTTCTTTGTATTTTTCATATAGTTTATACAGTCAAAACTCTTGTACAAACAGTATGACAGGAAAGGCTCTGCCTCACCTGCCTCACCCCACCATACGTCACTGGATATAGCAAAGGAGGCACCTGACTCAAACGCAGTGAGGAATGATTGTGCAAGGTTCTCCAACCCTTCGAACTTGCCACACATGAAGTCAGTTCAGACGCTGCCAGCTTGAGTCAGGTCATTCCCCTCATCACGCTTTTGCAGAAGCAGCTGGAGAAATTGAAGGAGGTGCTAAGATGGAGCAATTCCGCTAAGTATGTGGGACTTGTGGATGGAGCCCTTCATTCGCTGTGCCAGGATTGAAGGGTGGTCAATCTGTTGAAATCAGAGCACTACATTTTGGCCACTGTGCTCAATCCTAGGTTTAAAGCCTACGTTGTATCTCTCTTTCTGGCAGACACAAGTCTGCAGAGGTTCAAAGACCTGCTGGTGAGAAAATTGTCAACTCAAGCGGAACGTGACCCTGCAACAGCTCCTCTTTAATTTTCTCCCGCAACTGGGGCTGCGAGGAAAAGGATAAGATTTCCTAGCCCTCCCGCTGGCAGTGATGCAGGGCAGTCAGGAGCGAGTGCTGACATCTGGTCTGGACTAAAGGATCTGCTAACGATTACTAACATGTCTACTGTCCCTGCATATGATTCTGTCACCATTGAAAGAATGGTGGAGTATTATATGAGTGACAGCATCCAAGTAGGCATGTCAGACAGTCCGTACGTATACTGGCAGGAAAAAGAGGCAATTTGGATGCCCTTGCACAAACTGGCTTTACTTTACCTAAGTTGCCCCCCCTCCAGTGTGTACTTTGAAAGAGTGTTTAGTGCAGCCGGCAACCTTGTCAGCGATCGGTGTAGGAGGTGACTTCCACAAAATGTGGAGAAGATGATGTTCATCAAAATGAATTATAAATTCCTCCGGGAAGACCTTTACTAGCAATTTCCTTCAGAAAGTACACAGGGACCTGTGATGGTGGATTCCAGTGGGGACGAATTAATACTCTGTGAGGAGGAGGATGTAGACACTGAAAGGGGTGAGGAATTGGAGGATGAGGTCAACATTTTGCCTCTGTAGAGCCAGTTTGTGCAAGGAGAGATTGATTGCTTCTTTATTGGTGGGGGCCCAAACAAACCAGTCATTTCAGCCACAATCGTGTGGCAGACCCTGGGGTACATTTACTAAGGTCCCGATTTTGACCGAGATGCCGTTTTTTCTTCAAAGTGTCATTTTGGTAATTTACTAAGCAAAAATCTCGGCAGTGATGAGGGCATTCGTAATATTTTGGAAGTCTTAGGAAAAAATCACGAATCAATACACCATCGGTCAAATACGCCTGCAATTTGGTAGAAATCGGTAATTTACTAAAAAGTGCAAATCACAAACACTGCCGACAATAGCGAAACACTGCTGTGCAGAAATATAATTCGTGAAAAAGTGCTAAAAAAAAACAGACCTGCTTTTTTATCCCGTGTTTGGATAGGCATGCACGGATCCATGAGATCCGTACATGTTTATCAGTGGGAAGGGGATGGGAAAGTGTTTTTTTTTTTTTTTTTAATTGTGTGGGGTCCCCCCTCCTAAGCAAAACCAGCCTCGGGCTCTTTGAGCCGGTCCTGGTTGCAAAAATATGGGGAAAAAAATGATAGAGGTTCCCCCATATTTAAACAACCAGCACCGGGCTCTGCACCTGGTCCTGGTTCCAAAAATACGGGGGACAAAAAGCGTAGGGGTCCCCCGTATTTCTGAAACCAGCACCGGGCTCCACTAGCCAGATACATAATGCCACAGCTGGGGGACACTTTTATATAGCTCCCGGCGGCCCTGGCATTACATAACCAACTAGTCACCCCTGGCCTGGGTACCCTGGAGGAGTGGGGACCCCTTCAATCAAGGGGTCCCCCCCTCCAGCCACCCAAGGACCAGGGGTGAAGCCCGAGGCTGTCCCCCCCATCCAAGGGCTGCGGATGGGAGGCTGATAGCCATTGTGTAAAAAAATGAATATTGTTTTTAGTAGCAGTACTACAAGTCCCAGCAAGCCTCCCCGGCAAGCTGGTACTTGGAGAACCACAAGTACCAGCATGCGGAGGAAAACCGGGCCCGCTGGTACCTGTAGTACTACTACTAAAAAAATACCCCAATAAAAACATAAGACACACACCTTGAAAGTATAACTTTAATGCATACATACACACCTCCATATACACATACTTACCTTATGTTCACACGAGGGTCGGTCCTCTTCTCCATGTAGAATCCATGGGGTACCTGTGGAAAAAATTATACTCACATACTCCAGTGTAGAAGCCTCTTCTTGTAATCCATTTGTAATCCAGGTACTTGTCAAAATAAAAAAATGGACACCCGACCTCGCACTGAAAGGGGCCCCATGTTTTCACATGAGACCCCTTTCCCCGAATGCTAGAAACCCCCTCTGACTTAAGTCTAAGAGGGTTCCATCAGCCAATCAGGGAGCGCCACATTGTGGCACCCTCCTGATTGGCTGTGTGCTCCTGTACTGTATGACAGGCAGCACACGGCAGTGTTACAATGTAGCGCCTATGCGCTCCATTGTAACCAATGGTGGGAACTTTGTGGTCAGCGGTGAGGTTACTTTCGGTCAACCGCTGACCACAAAGTTCCCACCATTGGTTATAATGGAGCGCATAGGCGCTACATTGTAACACTGCCGTGTGCCGCCTGTCATACAGTACAGGAGCACACAGCCGATCAGGAGGATGCCACAACGTGGCGTTCCCTGATTGGCTGATGGAACCCTCTTAGACATAAGTCAGAGGGGGTTTCTGGCATTCGGGGGAAAGGGTCCCATGTGAAAACATGGTGCCCCTTTCAGTGCGAGGTCGGGTGTCCGTTTTTTTATTTTGACAAGTACCTGGATTACAAATGGATTACAAGAAGAGGAGCCATCTACCCTGGATTTTGTGAGTATAATTTTTTCCACAGGTACACCATGGATTCTACATGGAGAAGAGGACCGACCCTCGTGTGAACATAAGGTAAGTATGTGTATATGGAGGTGTGTATGTATGCATTAAAGTTATACTTTCAAGGTGTGTGTCTTATGTTTTTATTGGGGTATTTTTTTTAGTAGTAGTACTACAGGTACCAGCGGGCCCGGTTTTCCTCCGCATGCTGGTACTTGTGGTTCTCCAAGTACCAGCTTGCAGGGGAGGCTTGCTGGGACTTGTAGTACTGCTACTAAAAACAATATTCATTTTTTTACACAATGGCTATCAGCCTCCCATCCGCAGCCCTTGGATGGGGGGGACAGCCTCGGGCTTCACCCCTGGTCCTTGGGTGGCTGGAGGGGGGGGGACCCCTTGATTGAAGGGGTCCCCACTTCCCCAGGGTACCCCGGCCAGGGGTGACTAGTTGGTTATGTAATGCCAGGGCCGCCGGGAGCTATATAAAAGTGTCCCCCGGCTGTGGCATTATGTATCTGTCAGGTTCGGTTTTACTTGTGTCCCCGGAGGGGGCGCTAGTGGGTCAGTGGAGGTAGGATGGAAGAAGTGAGGAGGCTGGATTGGGTTTCTGCGCATCAGCGCAATGGTGTTTTATTAACATAAAAGTTCACACAATAAGGCAGCAGAATAACGTGCAGGAATAAACAATAAAAAGTATGCAATGGAAATGGTGCAGCTTGGAAGCTGAGAGTCTATGGAGGAAATGGTAATGATGGATAAGTTCACTGGTGTGAGAACCAGAATGGTTTAAAACGTGGAGCCAGCAGAGATGGTAATAAATGTGTAGCAAACCTGGTAGCAGATGCAGGAGACTCAGGTGGAAGTTCACAGAGCAGTTCGTTAAGCACAGGCAGCTAGCAAGCTGCTTCACAGGTGAGGTGATGGAATGCACCTGGAGAGAGTCTCTACTGCAGAGGCTGAAGCACACTGCGGTTGTAGTTAGGTGTGGAGCCAAATACAGATGCAGGGGTTGCTGATGCTTGTAGTTCCACGGAGATGTAGCAAGGTAACCAGGAACACGGAGAAACAGGAAGGTAACCAGGAACACGGAGGATCCAGGCACATGGGTCGCAGGAGTGACACAAAGTTCAGGACAACCACAGGCTCACCCTGCAGCTCCTGATATACCCCCTGGTGTGCAGACATTGGTTGGAGTGGGAAAAGGAGGTGCGGCCAAGCTCCGGATTGGCCGCCGTACTCTGACCGATGGAGACTGTCATGGCGGCGCCCATGCCGCGGCCCGGCGGGAACGCGGCGTGCTCACATGCCCGCTGTTACAGGAGCGTTCCTAGGCCCAGGATGACGTCTGGCGGCAGAGGAGCGGACGACAGCAGAACGTAGGGACCCCGGACGGAGTCCGCACTGACGGACAGATGTGGCTGTGGTGAATCGATTCCTGACAGTATCTGGCTAGTGGAGCCCGGTGCTGGTTTCAGAAATACGGGGGACCCCTACGCTTTTGTCCCCCGTATTTTTGGAACCAGGACCAGGCGCAGAGCCCGGTGCTGGTTGTTTAAATATGGGGGAACCTCTATCATTTTCCCCCCCATACTTTTGCAACCAGGATCGGCTCAAAGAGCCCGAGGCTGGTTTTGCTTAGGAGGGGGGACCCCACGCATTTTTAAAAAAAAATTTAACACTGATTTTTTATTAAAAAAAAGTGCACAATGAAGCCCAGCACGGATCTCTCAGATCCGGCCGAGATTCATTGTATTAAAGTCGGCAGTGTTTTACAAGTCACTCACGTAAAACACTGCCAAAAAAAAACGAATGACATCGACATCGGTAAAACCGAAAATGCAGAATACGGCAGCTTAGTAAATTAGTCGTACTAATTTCAAAAAGTTGCATATTTACACTTTCGATGTCATTCGTGATTGAACTTTGACCTCAAACGGGAAAATACGATTTTTAGTAAATATACCCCCCTGTCTCTGAAATGAGTGGTTTGTTAAAGTGTGCATGTCCTGTTTATACAACATAAGGGTGAGTGGGAGGGCCCAAGGACAATTCCTTCTTGCACCTCTTTTTCTTCTTTGCATCATGTGCTGTTTGGGGACTAGTTTTTTAAAGTGCCATCCAGTCTGACACTGCTGTAAAAGTCCAGGGGGACTGCCGTATAAGTCCAGGGGTACTGACATATAAGTCCAGTCCAGTGGTGCTGTCTTGTGCTGCATCAGTCCAGTGGTGGTGTCCTGTGCTGTATATTTTTTACTCCAAATAAAAGGGTTATACACTGTATACATTACTTATATTATTATCCAAATCATTTTTACAGGGTTTGTGGTGTACGGGTACGCTCGCCTGTGCTGCATATTATTATAATAGCTCCAAATTAAAGGGTTATTATTAGCCAAATAAATTTGACAGGCTTTGCCGTGTGTGTGTGTGTGTGTGTGTGTGTGTGTGGTTTAGGGGTACGCTCTCCTGTGCCACCAATATTGTGCGTGTATTACATCTGGGCAAATTCCAGCACGTCCCATATTGTTTGTGCCGCACACTTGTGTCGCTTAGCTTAGTCATACAGCTACCTCATTGCACATCTTTTTCTTCTTTGCATGATGTGGTGTTTGGGGCCTAGTTTTTTTAAGTGCCATCCTGTCTGCAACTGCAGTGCCACTCCTAGATAGGCCAGGTGTTTGTGCCGCTTAGTTTAGTCATACAGCTACCTCATTGCACCTCTTTTTCTTCTTTGCATGATGTGCTGTTTGGAGCCTAGTTTTTTTAAGTGCCATCCTGTCTGCCATTGCAGTGCCACTCCTAGATGGGCCAGGTGTTTGTGCCACACACTTGTGTCACTTATGCTTAGCCCTTTAGCTACCTAATTGCACTTCTTTTTCTTCTTTGCATCATGTGCTGTTTGGGGCCTATTTTTTTAATCTGCCATCCTGTCTGCCACTGCAGTGCCACTCCTAGATGGGCCAGGTGTTTGTGCCACATACTTGTGTCGCTTAGCTTAGTCACCCAGCCACCTCGGTGCAACCTTTTGGCCTAAAAACAATATTGTGAGGTGTTCAGTGTTCAGAATAGACTGGAAATGAGTGGAAATGAATGTAATTGAGGTTAATAATACCGTAGGATCAAAATGTGATTTTAGCTGTTTTTATGTTTTTTTCAAAAATCATCCAGATCCAAAACCAAAACACGAAAGGGTGGTTTTGGCAAAACCAATCCAGATCCAAAACACGAGCATGGAACCAGAACCAAAACACAAAACACGAAAAGTGCCTGCCGCACATCTCTAACAGTAAACCATTAGATGTGGAAGTAGGAAAATCCTGCCTGAGCTGAATGTTGTATATCAGATGTGGGCAACACTCCAGAGCATTGGAACACATCTTGGGGAGTGGCAGAAGAACCTAGAAACTGCCCTGGACATATATGTATGTACACATTACAGTATTAATAATTAGCTGTGTAGATGGTCTATAGCAGAGCACCCGTAGCAGTGCATGTTTTACAGATCTACTAGTTGGTGCACACACGTGTATTAATTACTGGATGACACATTTTAAAAGATCCACAGGTGTTGCTATTTTATTTGTAATATAGATGAGATCATTAAAACATGCAGCTCTAGTAAAATTGTATTACAGATTGAGTATCCCTTATCCAAAATCTCACATTTTTGAGTCCCCTGCTGAGATAATGGCATATTTATATATTATGTGTCATTATCTCAGTAGGGGACCCAAAAATGTGAGATTTAGAATTTTGGATAAGGGATACTCAATCTGAGATACAGTACAATTTCTATAGTGGTAATGGGGGGTCATTCAGATCTGATCGCTGGGCTGCTAAGTTTGCTGTCCTGTGTTCAGATAGTCGCTGCCTCCAGGGGGAGTGTATATGCGCCGTGCAAGTGTGCGATTCTATGTGTATGCAGAACTGCTAAAATCCAGTGTGTGCAATCTCTGCGCAGCCCAGCACTTACTCCTACAGTGCGATCATATCAGGCTGATCGGGGACGGAGCAGATGTCAGACACCCTCCCTGAAAACACTTTGGAATGCTTGCGTTTTCCCTGACACTCCCAGTAAATGGTCACCCACAAATGGCTTCCTCCTGTCAATCACCTTGCGAATGCCCATGCAAATGGAATTTTCGCATCATCCCATCGCTGACCGGCGATGCCTGTTGTTGGTGTCTGACGCGCGTACACATTGCAGTGCAGTACCTAGTTACCCGCTGTGTGAAAATGCACAGCAATGATCAGATCTCAATGACCTGCATGGTGTGGGCTAGTATACGATTACTAAGGGGTAAATGTAGTGAAGAGCGAGTGCAAATAAGCGCAAGCGATTGTAAACTTCAAGGCTGTAGGATTGTATGAGCCTTGCACAGTTTGGTTAGGTTATTAAACAGTTAATCGTTTTGGGGGGCAGGATTTTATTTAGAATAATGGGAGTGTTAGGGAGGAGCTAGCGGACATTTTGTGTGAGGCAGTAGTTTCATCTGCCTCTTTCTCTCTGGATCTTTCCCTGAGAAGGTCGTGCTGTTCCTGTGAGTAACAACTTGTTTCTTAAATTAGCAGTTCTTTCTCTAATTTTCTATATTTCTTTATTTCCTCCTTTTTCGTTCTATCCCCTGTCTCTACTTATTCTGTGCTATCTTTCCATTCCCCCTTTTCATTTCTCTACTTGAGCTATATTGCCCAGGAATTTGCTTAAACTAATACAATGGCCACTCAGGCAAGCGGCCCCCCCTGCCCGCTACCTTGGGAATGTGATGGCTTCAGTGGAGCCTCCCACTCGGCGGCGCTGTCCGTCCTCCTGCCCGGCGGTAGTCTCCTCTCCCCACATGCAGTTGCGAGGGGCTGCTGCGGTAGGTGCACTCGTGGAGGTTGCCCCCGGCGGTCTCGCAGTAGCTGCCACCAGGGGATCTGCGATGCTCTCTGTATGCTGGTGGTGGGTCCCAGCTCTTACTGCTAGTGTTCCCTCTGCCTCCGCATCAGCCCCTGCCACTACACTTGCACGGATCGGGGCTGCGGCAGTGGCACACATAAGGGACCAGGATGTTTTATCCTCTGGAGGTACTGTTGTGCCAGCCTCTAGGGGTTTGGTCCCCACTGTTATGAACCACAGGGGAACCACAAGGGGACAGACAATATTATCCCCTGGAGGTCATGATGTGTCATGATGTGCCAGCCTCCATGGGATTAGTCCCCATTAATGTTAACCCTGGGGGATCCTCACAGGGTCGCGGGGCACGAGCGGTGGCTACGGAGAGTATACCCTTTTTGTCACATGGCGAATGGGCTCGGATATGGCGTGGCAGGAAGCATGGTGCAGCTGATCCAGGACAGGGGGTGACCCCTGCTTCTGATGCAGCTCAATCTCCTGCGGCAAGTGCTCTGGCATCACAGCAGCCACTCAGGGTCGACCTGATGGGGGTACTCCCCATTGGGCCGTTTACCCTCTGCCCGATGCCAGCCTGTCTCAAGCAGTCCCGAGGCAAAGGGGTAGACACACGCCTCCGGATGGAGGTGGTTGGCTTTTGGCTGATAGGGAACCTGCTATTAGTGTAGTGGCATTATGCTCACTGCTACGCCAACGGCCGGCCCTGCGCCTCCGGCCAGGGACCCGGGGGCCATTACCACTCTACTGGTTTCATCGATAGGGACTTTAACTCCCCTATAGACAGCGCAGGCGTCCGGGAGTGGATCAGTGGAGCAGGTCAGTGATTTGCAGTCAGCCTTGGCCCCGCTAATCACACAACTGATGATGTTGTGTGTGGCTTCAGGCTCTTCTGCTGGACCGCAACCATTAGTTGCTGATGGGTCCGGTGCGGAGTCGTCTGCAAGTAGCCAATTGCCTGGCTCTATACAGGCCCTTTATGTTCCCTCATGTGTTTCAGATCCAGTAGACATGGTGGAGAGCAATTCTGGTGACAGCGAGCAGGCTTCCTCATCGGCTGGGCTGAGCCAGGATTTGTAAGCCTCTTCATCAGGTGAGACTGATGTTGATTGTGCACAGGGTCAGCTGGTTGGCGCATCTTAGGATGCGAGTGGCAATAGGCAAGGCGAGCATTTGAAGGGTAAACGCCATAGGCTCGGGCATTCCCGCAAGCTAAGTAAGCATTTGCGTCACCATAGGCATAGCAGCAGCAGTCCGGAAGAGGGCAGCCCCAGCGATGTTGTGCGATGCCCTTACACCAAGGTTTTGCGCGGTCTCTGCCCGCGGATACGTGATCAAATCAATAGTGGGAAATATGTGTATGTCTTTGCCATGACATCCAAGACCTGCAAGGCGTTGGTGGCAGCCAAGAAAAAGAGTGGGATAGGTGAGGACTCCTAACGGTCCTATGTTAACTGGCTTAGGGGGTTCTACACCTTCTAAGCCTGGAGAGGCGACCAGAAGAGGCCATGAACATTGTGCACTATCTGCACATGATTCATGGTCTGTTTTATTCCAATCAGCCTCTCGCATGGCTTCGGTATGATGAAGAGTTCAGGCACAAGCAGCACGAGCTGCACATCGTGGCCTTCGGAGTGAAGGATGTTGAGGTGTGGCTTGAGTTTACGCAGAACTCCTTCGAGCCTGTGGAAGCCTCTCCTGCCAAGCCTGTTAGGTCAAACGATAGGGGTTCCTTTCGTTCCAACAAGGGCAAAAAGGCCAAAGGTCGTTGTTTTGCCTTTAACAACAGCAATTTGCGGAGTCGGGTCGAAATTCAATTTCAACACAGCTGCCTGTGTTGTGGAGCCTTCCCATTAGCTGCGAGGTCCCTTTATCTGCTCCTTGGAATTTGTGCTTGGCCAGGGACCCTCCCCACATCTTGAAAGAGCAGGTGGCCGAGGAGGTGCAGCTGGGTCGCATGGCCGGCCCCTTTGCTGCACCCCCTTTGCCGAATTTGGTATTATCCCCGGTTGGAGTGGTACCTAAGAAAACTTCTGGCAAATTTAGGCTAACCCAGCACCTGTCTCACCCGCATGACGCGTCAGTCAATGATGCTTTTCCCGAGGCGCTGTCCTCAGTTACGAATCAGTCATTTGATGACTCTTTGAAGTTAGTCAGAGCAGTGGGCCCCCATGCGTTGTTGGGAAAAGTTGATGTTGAGTCTGCGTTTCGTCTTTTCCCATTGCACCCTGATTTGTTTTGTTTCATGGGCTTTAGGCTGGACCACGGATTTTACATCGACAAATTCCTACCCATGGGTTGCTCGGTCTCCTGCACTTTTTTTTGAGGCTTTTAGTTCATTTCTCCATTGGTGCGTTTGCGCTGGGACTGGTGAAATGGGAGTTGCCCTCTATCTGGATGATTTCCTGTGCGTGGGGCCTTCCAGTTCAGACAGGTGTGCATGGTTGCTCTTTACCTTGAAAGCACTTTTTTCTAAGTTTGGTGTACTGATTGCTCCAGAAAAATGTACTTGCCTCTCGTATCTAGGCATAGAAATAGATACTGAAGCGGGCTGCTGCAGTTTGCCCTTAGATAAAGTTGCCAAACTGCGTGGGAAGATTGAGAGGGCATTGGCAGGTGGCAAGGTTACCTTGCGCCAGTGCCAATCCATTCTCGGTCATTTAAATTTTGCATGCAGTGTCATTCCCATGGGCAGGGTCTTTTGCCGCAAATTAGAGCGGGTGACATCTGGCGTGCGTTGGCCACATCACTTCATTAGATTGTCATCCGAGATTTGCAGAGATCTGCGAGTTTGGGATGCCTTTTTAAGGGATTTCAATGGCGTGTTCATTTGGCTGTCGTATCCGGTCCATTGTCCAGGTATTCAGCTGTTCACGGATGCGTCAGGTTCCTGGGGGTACGGTGCATACCTTGATGGCAGTAGCGGATCTTGCCACGGGCAAGCAGGACTTTTGCCCGGGTGCCACCTTCCGGAGGGCGCCGGCGCCATCTGGTGGGCGCCGCACCATGGCAAGATCCACTACTGCTGTGCCCCCCGCTGCCCGCTGTGTCCCGCTGTGAAGGGAACTAGACGCGTAGCGTCTAGATTCCCTTCATGGAGAGGACCTTTGCTGTGCGGTGCGCGATGACGTCATCACGCACCGCACAGCATTTCAGCGGCGCTACTCTACTGTACAGGGGGCGTAACTGACCACGCCCCCTGTGTGAAGCCACGCCCTTATTTCCCGCCTGGGGCGCAAAAAGGGCTAGAACCGGCACTGCTTGATGGTGCATGGTATGCTGCCCCTTGGCCAGATTCATGGTTCCAGTTGGGCTTGACCTTAAACCTTTTGTTGCTGGAACTTTTTCCCATTGTAGTTGCTTTGGAGCTGTGGGGTGAGCGGGTCAAAGACCGGCACGTGATCTTCTGGTGTGACAATCTGGGTGTGGTCCAGGCGATCAATGGGCAGCGATCATTCTCACTTCCAGTTCTTCAGTTGTTGGCCCACCTGGTCTTGCGCTGCTTGTGTCTTAATGTACACTTTGTTGCGCAGCACGTCCCAGGAGTAGACAACAGCATTGCTGATGCGCTTTCTAGGTGACAGTGCGATAGGTTTCGCGCATGGCTCCTGCTGCGGCACTTAAGCGTGACGTTTGCCCTTCTTGTTGGCAGGTTATATGGCAGGGATAACTGCTTTGGCAAGCCAGTTGGTGGCTCCAACCACGCTGGTGAAATATTGGGCAGCTTTCAGATGTTGGGAGACATTTATTGCGTGCAGGCGGAACGAAGGTAAGCCTTCTTTTCATTTACTGTTGGACTTTATCTGGCATCTGTATGTTGCTGGGAAGTCGCGCACTGTGGTTGGGCAGATGCTTGCAGGAATCTCCTTTTTTCTGCGTTTGTGTGGTAGACATGATTTCACTAAAAGTTTTTTAGTGAGTCGTTTTCTGCAGGCTGGGCGCGTGATGCTCCAGTCTCAGGGGATCGCAGGCGCCCTATATCAGTTACAATGCTGGGTAGTTTAATGGACGTATTACCGACTGTTTGCGGATCTCACCATGAGGTTTCGCTTTTCCGGCTCGCCTTTGCGATGGATTTTCACGGAGCCTTTCGGACCGGCGAGTTGGTGGCACCCTCCAGGTCAGCGGTCTCACCGTTGCTTAAAAAAGGGGGGAAAAAACAACTGCGCCTGGGATTAGCGGAGCACTTTTATATGTATATAAATTACAATGCAGTTAAAAACATTTTTTAACTGCATTGTCATTTATATACATATAAAAGTATTCTTGCATTTATTGATCATTTGACTGTTTCCTTGACACATAGTGGTTTTTATATTTATGTATATATATATTTTCCATACTCCGCTAATCCCAGGCGCAGTTGTTTTTTTTCCCTTTTTTTAAGCAACGGTGAGACCGCTGACCTGGAGGGTGCCACACCTGCAGAGGTTTGTTTACAACAGCGAACGGGAGCAGCGGAGAATTATACACGTATATATTTCGAACTGATAATAATTGTTTTTTTAAATTCAGCGCCTAGGTCCCCCTTTTTTTCTTTAGTAATTTCACCGTTGCTTAAGTCCCAGGTGCTGCTGGTGGACACATTCGTATGCAAACTAAGGCAGTCTTAGGCAGATCAGCTGGGGTGCGGGTATTGGGTTGCTTTACCTGCCTGCCCTAAAACCAGCATCTGTCCTGTAACATTGGCCAATGCGTACTGTGGCTCGAGGCCTCGTGGTGGTGGAGCGTGGCTCATGCACCTTGATGGGCCCTTTTGACAGTTTACCAATTCCGGTGGGTGTTTAGGAAGTGCCATCTTGTGTTGGGATTGGTGCCATCTATGTATGGCACGCATTCCTTTTGCATTGGGGCTGCGACAACAGCCGCGTCATTGGGTTTCTCAGAGGCTGAGATTAAATCGCTTGGTCCAATGCCTATAAAGGTTATGTCAGATAATGTTTTTTTCCTGTTTCGGCCCGGCCTTTTCCTTTGGTTTGGCTAATGTTAATTTTTATGCATTCATATTTTTCTTGTTTTGAGTTTTGTTCCGTTTTCAGTTTGCTCGCGGGGCAACGGGAGAGCGGACCAGCGAGTCGGGGTGGAGGTGCCTGCGCTTTGGCAGCATGGAATTTTCTGTGTCGTCTGCGAGGGTAGCCTCAGGTCCATCTTGTTTTCCCATCTTCTTGTTTTTCCTCGACTGGAAGCACTGTAGCCCTTTTTGGCCACTCATCACGTTTGAACGGTGAGGGTCCTGTTGGATTTTGCCCTGCTTTTCTCTTGAGAATCCGGGGGGTGCAATTAGCTCACACCTTCCGTGGCAGGTTTTGCAGGTTTTCACTTCGGGACGGGTCGTTCCTCTTCCCTCCCCTCCCCTGGCCCACCCTTCCTGTACGTTGTTGGTTAGTCTGGTTGCGCTTGAGTTACATTATTAACCTATTGTATTTGTTTATTTTCAGGAGTGTCAGTCGACATGCACCCTATATGGATCTTGGGCCATTCATTTGTTTATTGGGCGGCTAGGTCGCCTCTGTCCAGGGAATCAGCTCCTGTTACCATTTCTCTTACGTCCTAGAGGATGCTGGGGTCCACATTAGTACCATGGGGTATAGACAGGTCCACTAGGAGCCATTGGCACTTTAAGAGTTTGAGAGTGTGGACTGGCTCCTCCCTCTATGCCCCTTCTACCAGACTCAGATTAGAAAATGTGCCCGGAGGAGTTGGCCACAGCTAGGGGAGCTCCATAGGAGTTTCTTTAGTTTTATTTTTTTCAATAGAGTTTAGGCACAGGGAGGCTGCTGGCAACAGCCTCCCTGCTTTGTGGGACTAAGGGGGGAGTAGTGTCTGCCCTAAGGGGTCAGAGCCACTATCTCCGCTGACAGGACACTGAGCTCCTGAGGGGATTGAACGTTCTCCGCCACAGGGGATCGCTCACCCCAGCAGCATGCCGCCAACCCCCTTACAGAGCCAGAAGACTTCCGTGACAAGTTAGTCACCGGCCCCCCTGGCAAGCGGGGAGCCGGTGTGAAGATGGCGGCAACAGGGTAGGGAGTGCAGTACTAACTGCGCTCCAGGGCTCAGCGGTACTTGGTGCGGCGCTGTGAGAGGCACCCTGAGCCAGCGCCTACACCCTACACTGGTCGGCAAGCCTGTCAGGGACCCCAGATCACCGCCAGCATATACCTCAGGCCAGTATAAATTCAAACCAGAGCGGAAAGCAGCGCCATGAAAGGGGGCGGAGCTTCTCCTCAGAGTGGACCCAGCAGGGTTCAGCGCTATCTTTCCTGCATGCAGAGAATCCCATTCCATGTAATCAGGATTACTCTGTTTTAGCACAGATTCCAATAAGAGAACCTGAGTGGTTAACCTCTGTTAAGGGTATGATCTCTCAGATTTCTACTAGGGAAGCACACAATAAAACTGCAGCTCAGGTTTTACAGAACTCTACGACTGTTTGGTCCGGGTCGGCACCTTCAGGGCCCCCTGGCACTCACTCTCAAAAACGTGCTCTTGCCCAGATTATGCAAGATGACACGGATACCGACTCTGACACGGTAGACGGTGATGACGCTGACAGGGAAGAGCTGTCCCTCCACATCAACTCCAGCTGCCTTGTACGGTACCAGGGGGTTGTAAAAGGGGGGGAGGCTGTGTAATAAACTGTGTAACCTATTAAGGTGCACAGTTAGCGCTGGTAAGGGGTGTCCTTTATCTTAAAAAGCGCTGTGAGTGGGTTGGCTCCAAACTCTGTGTCTCTCTCTTGGCATTCTTGGGGGGTACTCTGTCTGCCATTTTCCTGTGTGTGGGGGTGCTTGTTGTCTCACAAAACACCATGTCTAGGGACTCTGTGTCATATGCTGCAGAGGATATGTCCTCTCAGGATGAATTGTTCTTACCTAACATACAGGATTCTGCGGGATTTACGGTGAAATCCATGAAAGACCTGGGTTAGATGACTGAAGGGATATCTTCCATGTCTGTCTCAGCTCGTAGAGGACTCTGGCTGCGCCAAAGGTCTGCTGACATGGAATCCAGGTAAGATGTGGAGAACCTACCCTACACCGGTCAGGCTCTGTTTGGGGAAGCGCTAGATGCTTGGATTTCCACAACTCAACTGCTCAGGGATCACGGTTGGATCCTGAACCTTTCAAAGTCACATTTGGAACCAACAAGGATATTGTCCTTCCTGGGGATGATCCTCGACACGGAAGTGCAGAGGGTATTCCTCCCAGTGGAGAAGCGTTGGTGATACAATCAATGTTCCGGGATGTCTTATAGATGTTCAAGTCAAATCACTTTCTAACAAATTTTTAAAATGCCAGCTCTATTAAATACTGTGGATGCCTGCGCATCTTATTACCATGTGCTATGAATGTGCGCTATACATCGCAAAACACTACATCCCATAAGAAAAAACAATACACCCACACATTATCTGAGTTCCAAAGCTCATTGATGTATATATTTGTTATTAAAAGGATATGTATTCAATATATCACAATGTACAGTATATATATAGTTACATGGTTACAATTTACACAGTAAGCAGTAATTACAAACTAATTCAAATACAGACACGGCCAGCAATACAATTACCATCTCCCTCAATGCTCACTACGCTCCCCCTTCTCCATGCTCACAGCAGAGTATCGGCAGAAACCCATCTCGATCAGCATCTGGGACAAACAGGGCAGCCGGCTCTGTGTGTGTGATCAGCTATACACTGAGTCTGTTGGGGCGTGCACAGATCTCTTGTTATTGGTCTAGGGGAGGGAACTTTCTCATTCATGATGAGTCATTGGTCAGTTCATATGCAAGCAACATCCAGCCTTGATGGTGTAATTACAGGAGATAGCCACTGGTACCAAGCTGCAAACATGCTATCTTCCAGGAAGTTCATTGTTCTAATAAGAGTGACTTTAGCTTTCATACATTTAATCATATCTACTCATGGCAATGTGCTACAACTTAATCACAGGCATCAAATTGACACACACATTAATCTGGTTACTTTGACACCAAGCACAACATGTCCATCTTGCTCTGCTCCAATAATACACATACATGACGTTACTCCATTATATAATTTGAAACCTTTTGATGTCTGGTGCTTGATGTGTTTAAATGTATGTGCTGTATGAAATATGTGTTGAATCTATGTTTGTGGCATGTCTGTGTAAATGCGTATGTTACCATATAAGGCTGTGCTCGCTGCGCGTATTTGCAAGCATAGCGACTCATAATGTGTGGAGTCTGTTTGTTCTCTCTATGTAATATTTTTGACTTTGACAAAGACTGCCCGGGTATTGGTTCATCAGTGCATTTGCCTTCTGGGGAAGATGGCTGCCTCCTACGAGACTCTACAGTATGGAAGATTTCATGCTCGGTCCTTCCAACTGGATCTCCTAGACAAGTGGTCGGGATCTCAACTACACATGCACCAGAGGATACGTCTGTCGCCAAAGACAAGGATTTCACTCCTCTGGTGGCTGCAAATGCCTCACCTTCTGGAGGGCCGCAGATTCGGAGTTCAGGACTGGATCCTTCTAACCATGGATGCAAGTCTCAGAGGTTGGGGAGCGGTCACCCAAGGGGAAACCTTCCAAGGAAGATGGTCAACTCTGGAAGCCGTTCTTCCAATAAACATTCTGGAACTAAGAGCCGTGTACAACGGTCTTCTCCAGGCGGCACATCTTCTACGAGATCGGGCCATTCAAGTTCAGTCGGACAATGTAACGATGGTGGCCTACATAAACCGACAGGGAGGAACAAAGAGCAGAGCTGCAATGTCTGAGGTGACAAGAATCCTCCTCAGGGCAGAAAGGCACGCGTTGGCGCTGTCAGCGATCTTCCTTTCAGGATTGGACAACTGGGAAGCAGACTTCCTCAGCAGACACGATCTCCATCCAGGAGAATGGGGCCTCCATCCTGAGGTGTTCACTGACGTGACCAGTCATTTGGGATGGCCTCACGTCTCAACAAGAAACTTCTGAGGTACTATTCCAGGTCGAGAGACCCACAAGCAGTGGCGGTGGATGCCCTGGTAACTCCGTGGGTGTACAAGTCAGAGTATGTGTTCCCTCCACTTCCACTCATTCCAAGAATTCTAAAGCTCATAAAGAGAACAAAGGTTCAGGCAATTCTCATTGCTCCAGACTGGCCAAGGCGAGCTTGGTACGCGGACCTTCTGGACTTGCTGCTGGAAGATCCGAGGCCTCTTCTTCTTCACGAGGACCTTCTGCAACAGGGGCCGTTCGCTTATCAGGAATTACCGCAGCTGCGTCTGACGTAATGGAGGTTGAATTATTATTATTATTATTACATTTTATTTATAAGGCGCCACATGTGTTTCGCAGCGCCGTACAAAGGACAGTACAGGGGACAAAACATTGCATTACAGTAAATAAATAACAGAAGTAGAGTACAGGTAACAGAGCACCACACATTCTCAAGACATAGTACAGCTAAGATGTAAGTATTGGGGGAGTGATCATCGTACTACTAGAGGCTGGTGGTCATAGATGAAGATGAGCCTTTACTAGCAGGATAAAAATGGTCGTTGAGTAGGGGAGAGCTGTGAGTGAAATGTGTTGAGACTAGGGCTTAGATAACAAGAGGAAAGAGGGCCCTGCTCTGAAGAGCTAACAATCTATTGGGGAGGGGCGACAGACAGATGACAAGAGGTGCAGGCAAGCGGGAGGTAGCCTGATAGCAGTATGCAAGCAAAGCTGAGATGTTCACGGCATGAGGCAGGGGGTGGAGGCGCGGCTTCAGCTCTGGGTTATGCATTAGAAGGGTACGCTTTGATGAATAGGTGGGTTTTTAGAGCCCGTTTGAAGCTTTGCAAGGTTGGGGAGAGTCTAATGGAGCGGGGGAGTGCATTCCACTGAAGGGGTGCAGCACGTGCAAAATCCTGAACTCGTGCATGGGAAGCAGTGACCAGGGCGGTGGAGAGGCGACGGTCATTAGTCGCCCGTAGGGGGCGGGAGGGAGTATGAAGGGAAAGGAGGTTGGAGATGTAGGGAGCAGTGGAATTAGAGATGGCCTTGTATGTGAGGGTGAGGAGTTTGAAGAGGATTCTGTAGGGGAATGGGAGCCAGTGTAGATTTTGTTGAAGGGGAGTGGCAGATGTGGTGCGGCGGGAGAGGAAGATAAGCCTAGCTGCGGAGTTCAGGACAGATTGGAGGGGAGCAAGATGGGAGCAAGCGAGGCCAGTGAGGAGGACATTGCAGTAATCAAGTCGTGAGATGACCAGTGAGTGGATGATGAGTTTAGTTGCACTCTGGGAGAGATATGGCCTGATACGAGCAATGTTGCGTAGCTGGAAACGACAGGATTGTGCCAGAGCTTGTATGTGGGGTGCAAAGGAGAGGGAGGAGTCAAGAGTGACGCCCAGGCAGCGGAGTTGGGGAACGGGGGAGATGGTGGTGTTGTCAACAATGATGGAAATATTGGTTGGGGGTGTTGCTCTGAATGTCAAATATTAGCTCGGAAGGGCATTCCAAACAAAGTAATTCCTACCCTCATACAGGCTAGGAAAGGAGTAACATCTAAACATTACAGTCGCATTTGGAAAAAGTATCTATCTTGGTGTGAATCCAAGAAGTTTTTCCTACGGTGGAGTTTCAACTGGGACGGTTTCTCCTCTTCCTGCAAGCAGGTGTGGATATGGGCCTAAGGATAGGATCCGTTAAGGTCCACATTTCGTCCTTATCCATTTTCTTCCAGAAACAATTGGCTGCCCTCCCTGGGGTTCAGACTTTTTTGAAAGGGGTTCTGCACATCCAGCCTCCCTTTGTACCGCCTACGGCACCCTGGGAGCTTGACGTGGTGTTACAGTTCCTCCAATCAGATTGGTTTGAGCCTCTACAGGAGGTTGAGGTCAAGTTTCTCACGTGGAAGGCTGTCACTTTGTTGGCTTTAGCTTCTGCTAGACGTGTGTCGGAGTTGGGGGCTTTGTCTTGCAAAAGTCCCTACTTGATCTTCTATGAAGATAGAGCTGAGCTCCGGACACATCAGCAGTTCCTTCCAAAGGTTGTGTCAGCTTTTCATATAATTGGATTTTAGGACAAAGATACTCCCGCACCAGATTTCACCAATAAAAAATCACACAGGGAATATTAATGGCGTAACAGTCTATGTTGATAAATCAAATGTTCCAACATAACGCACATGTACATGGTGCTGCTTGTTGATTGTATATTAGCCCTGACGAAGCTTAGCAAAAGTGAAATGCGCATTGGCATCGCTGTGCGCTGTCTATACTGTTCATAAATATGTATTAAATACCTGTGAATTCTGAAGAATATAGGCTACAAATGTAATTATAGATGGGATCACTGTTTATAACACTAGACGTTCGCTGGCTGTAATCATATGAGATAGGAGTGTCTAATGGATAATATCAGTCTGGGTCACGTATATTGCCACTGTGAGATATAGGGATTAGTGCGGCTGTCTCAAACTACGCTAGATGCTGGATGGACGGCAATTTATGTTTTTAGGGTCAAACACCACATATGTAAGTGAAATATAATATATAGAAACATATCATCTATATATATGACTGTGTCCCTATAAATATTTAGGGTAACACCAATAAGGCAGTGAGGTACAAAGAGGTGGAACTGTCATTAAAATATATGAGAGAATTATGACTCAACAAATGTAGTCTACTGCGTATGTAATTTAAATTGACAATAAGAGTCTGATGACATATCAGTCTATTCATATTATTGTCAGGCATAAAATCAAAACATATGGTCTAATCCTGCATCTCTCCATTATATAAAGATTGTCAAAAAGCTGGTGTATTCAGGACCAAGCGAGTGTTACTAATTAATATCCACAGTACTACAGTGGCGTCATAAGGCGGGTGCGGGGGGTGCGGCCCGCACCCGGGTGTCACCCTTCAGTGGGGTGACAGCAAACAAGAGCCGCACACCTCACACCTGTTGCATTCCTACCATGACACTGACAATGTGTCAGAAAGCACGGACCCAGCCGCGGAGCACACGCACCTGCTCGGGGGGGAGGGGGGGGATGGGGGGTTGCACGATCATAACTGTGCCGCGGCATCCTCTTGTCATGATCGCATCCCCCTGCTGACTCAAACCGCTGCCTGAATACCGCCGCCGCCGGGTGCTCGGGGGGGGGGGGGGGGGGGTTTGCACAATTATAACTGTGCCGCGGCGTCCTCTTGTTATGATCGCATCCCCCTGCTGACTCAAATCGCTGCCTGAATACCGCCGCCGCCGGGTCCGTACTGGCGGTTCCTGACAGTCTCCTCAGCCAGGATGCCGGTCGCTGTACGTCACTCCTCATGACGTCATCTTGCGCACCGGCACCGCTTGCAGCTTGCCATTCTCCTCACCGCCGCCGGCCAAGTTCTGCACACTGCAGCCCACTTCCTCCGATGCCTAGGGCCGCCTACTACACCCCCCTCCGCTGCTCAGGTACTTACCCTGCTTCCCTATGTCCCTGTCACTGCTGTCACTCACTTTCCCTGCTGTCACTGTACCGCTGTCACTATACCTCTGTCACTGTCCCTGCTGTCACTGTCCCTGCTGTCACTATACCTCTGTCACTGTCCCTGCTGTCACGGTCCCTGCTGTCACTATACCTCTCACTGTCCCTGCTGTCACTATACCTCTGTCACTGTCCCTGCTGTCACTATACCTCTCACTGTCCCTGCTGTCACTATACCTCTGTCACTGTCCCTGCTGTCACGGTCCCTGCTGTCACTATACCTCTGTCACTGTCCCTGCTGTCACGGTCCCTGCTGTCACTATACCTCTGTCACTGTTCCTGCTGTCACCGCTGTCGCTGTCCCTCTGTCACTGCACCTCTGTCACTGTCCCTGCTGTCAGTATACCTCTCTCACTGTATACCTCTCTCACTGTCCCTGCTGTCACTATATCTCTGTCACTGTCCCTCTGTCACTGCACCTCTGTCACTGTCCCTGCTGTCAGTATACCTCTCTCACTGTATACCTCTCTCACTGTCCCTGCTGTCACTATACCTCTGTCACTGCCCCTCTGTCACTGCACCTCTGTCACTGTCCCTGCTGTCACTGTCCCTGCTGTCACTCTCCCTGTCCCTGAATTTTGGATAATACCGTGTGCTACAATGTGAATTTTGGCTCATTCAGTGTGCTACAATGTGAATTTTGGCTCATTCAGTGTGCTACAATGTGAATTTTGGCTCATTCAGTGTGCTACAATGTGAGTTTCGGTTCATTCAGTGTGCTACAATGTGAATTTCGGCTCATTCAGTGTGCTACAATGTGAATTTCGGCTCATTCAGTGTGCTACAATGTGAATTTCGGATCATTCAGTGTGTTACAATGTGAATTTCGGCTCATTCAGAGTGCTACAATGTGAATTTCGGATCATTCAGTGTGCTATAATGTGAATTTTGGATCATTCTGTGTTCTATGATGTGAATTTCGGATAATTCTGTGTTCTATGATGTAAATTTCGGCTCATTCAGTGTGCTACAATATGAATTTCGGATCATACAGTGTGCTATAATGTGAATTTCGGCTCATTCAGTGTGCTATAATGTGAATTTCGGCTCATTCAGTGTGCTATAATGTGAATTTCGGCTCATTCAGTGTGCTATAATGTGAATTTCGGCTCATTCAGTGTGCTATAATGTAAATTTCGGATCAATCTGTGTGCTATAATGTGAATTTCGGATCACTCTGTGTTCTATGATGTGAATTTCGGATAATTCTGTGTTCTATGATGTGAATTTCAGCTCATTCTGTGTTCTATAATGTGAATTTCGGCTCATACTCAATTATGGACATAATTCTGGTAGCATTTAATTTTAGCAATAAAATTGCTAAAATGCGCCACGCTGACAGTGAGCATGCAATCAAAGTGCGGTCGCATCCCTGAAGGACTGCACTTTCATTGGGGGCCGGCGTAGCAGGGTGTGGTTGGGAAAGGGGATCAGAGCTTTTTTGGGGCGGCTATGTGACATCACACGCACCCACTGCAACCCGAAAAATGGCGGTGCATTGCCTGCATACGCAGCCTAGCTACGTCTGCAGGGGGTCATCCATCGTATCTGCTTCAGCGATGTGATCGCAAAATAATTGAAATCGCATCGCTGGATGCCAATTAGCATCCTGGACGGACCCCAGCATGCTACAGAAACAATTGCAGATTCTGCTTTTAAGCAGAATATGCAAACCAACCTAAATAGGGTCCTATGTCACTACTATTGCCATCGCATTCAGTGATATACAGGAATTATGATTTACAAGTAAAACTAGTACAAAAACATTTCTAAGGATTGCAGGTGGTGTGATATGGGAGAAGGTCCATGGGGGGCTGACCATGAGTTACCACACCGGGTGACACCAACCCTAGTGACGCCTCTGCAGTACTATCAAATACATTATGGGTTATATTATTATGTGGATTTAAACATTTGTTTAACAGTGGCAACCTGAATAGTGGCAGCCTTGAAGACCCACTGACATAGTAAAGTTACCTGACAATATGAATCCCACATTTGTGTAATAACAGGTAGCTGAATTATTATTCAGACATATAAAAATCAGCAGTCACTGAAAGTGTTAATAAACATTGAAGCTATTCAGGGCAATACTTAGATTATCACATCTACAGACAACTATACTGTCATTTGGTATGAGCAGTGTTGTTTGGAAATTTCCTCACCCTTTAGCAACAAATGTTACACTATTATTCTTTGCAAAAGAAAGTGTCAGTAATGTTGCAAGATTTTTTTGCATTTGTAGCTATTCACAGACCAGTGATGTGCGGTGGGGTGAGGCAGGTGAGGCAGAGCCTTTCTTGTCATACTAATGTTTGTACCAGAGTTTTGATTGTATAAAGTATATCAAAAATACAAAGACTATGTTTGAAATATCTTCTTTGCATTATTCTAATTATTTTTACAGCCAAAACTCTGGAGTAAAAAGTCTATGGCAGATGAGGCAGTGCCTCACCTGCTGACCTTTTCTGCACTTCTCAGATCAAAACTCCCCAAATTACCAGAAGTTTATACTACTGCACCTGTGTATAATGCCCACATGTACCCTTTTGCTCATATATTGCATTTAAATCTGACTCTGGTTCTAGCCAGTGCCTCCTGAGCCATTTAGCTCACCGCACGTTCCTGTCACAGACATCACTGGCAATAACAGTCAGTGGTAGTCTTGAGGGGTGTGGTATTGAAAGTCGACAGTAACTAGGTCGACAATGTCTAGGACGACCACTATTGGTCGACAGTAACTAGGTCGACAGGGTGTCTAGGTTGACAGGGTCTTTAGGTCGACATGTTCTAGGTCGACAGGTCAAAAGGTCGACATGAGTTTTTAATGTTATTTTGGTGTCGTTTTGTTCGTAGAGTGACCGGGAACCCCAATTAGTGCACCGCGTCCCCTCGCATGGCTCGCTTCGCTCGCCATGCTTCGGGCATGGTGCCTTCGCTTCGCTCGGCACAGATTACCGTTCCAATCGTAGTCCACGTGGATCGTTAAGTATGAAAAGGTTCAAAAAAATAAAAAAATTGTGAAAAATCATGTCGACCTTTTGACCTGTCAACATAGAACATGTCGACCTAAAGACCCTGTCGACCTAGACACCCTGTCGACCTAGTCACTGTCGACCAATAGTGGTCGACCTAGACATTGTCGACCTAGTTATTGTCGACTTTCAGTCCGGATCCCGTCTTGAGTGATTATCTCATTACTTCTTCCATCATAGGTGTTTGTTAAAACTACAGAATAAAGACAGCACACAAGCATTTTCTTTTAATAAAATTTATTCACGTAAAGTAAAAAAAAAATATTTTTCCTTCTTACACGTTATTCTGTCTCTATTGATTTTATATTTAACTTATACAGTATATGTCCCTCTCTAAAAGGACAGAATACATCATATGTGGTAATATTAAATACATTTACATCACATATGGGTATCGTAACCTCAATTTTAATAATAAAGTATAGAAAATTTTAGTTTTTTTCATTAAAGAAGAATTGAATCTTTTGTTGAAGGGGAAGAGTGCTGCTATCCAAGTTGATTGACTTCTTTCTCTTTAAAAAAAAAGCTTTTCATATCAACCAACCTATTGTGGTGCCAGTTGCTACTGACTCCTCAATTACTTTGAAGTCCTTGGATGTTGTAAGGGCTCTGAAGATCTATGTGTAGAGGACTGCTCGTCACAGAAAATCGGACTCTCTGTTTGTCCTGTATGATCCCAATAAAATTGGGTGTCCTGCTTCTAAGCAGACGATCTCTCACTGGATCAGGTTCACTATCCAGCATGCGTATTCGACGGCAGGATTGCCGTGTCCAAAATCTGTTAAGGCCTACTCTACTCGTAAAGTGGATTCTTCCTGGGCGGCTGTCCGGGGTGTCTCGGCTTTACAACTTTGCCGAGTGGCTACTTAGTCTGGGTCGAACACGTTTGCTAAGTTCTACAAGTTCGATACTTTGACCAAACTTTAGGTCCTCAGAGGCCAATCAGTTCTGCAGATGCCTCCGCGCTCTCACTCCCGTTCTGGGAGCTTTGGTATATCCCCATGGTACTAATGTGGACCCCAGCATCCTCTAGGATGTAAGAGAAAATAGGATTTTAATTACCTACCGGTAAATCCTTTTCTCGTAGTCCGTAGAGGATGCTGGGCGCACACCCAGCACTTTGTTACCCTGCAGTGAGTATCTGGTTCAGTACGACTTTGTTCTTAGTTAAGTACTGCCTTGTTACTTGGTTAAGTAATGTTTTTCAGCCGTTGCTGAGTTCAAGCTAGTTAGCTTGGTTTGCCTTGTATGTGTGAGCTGGTGTGAATCTCGCCACTATCTGTGTAAAATCCTTCTCTCGAAGTTGTCAGTCTCCTCGGGCACAGTTTCGAGACTGAGTCTGGTAGGAGGGGCATAGAGGGAGGAGCCAGCCCACACTCTCAAACTCTTAAAGTGCCAATGGCTCCTAGTGGACCTGTCTATACCCCATGGTACTAATGTGGACTCCAGCATCCTCTACGGACTACAAGGATTTACCAGTAGGTAATTAAAATCCTATTTTTACAATGGGTTAGATGGTTAGGTCGTAGGGGGTGAGATAGGAGGAACTTGTGCCTGCCTTGACCTTGCTCGTTAAATCACATGGCCCCCAGGAGTGTTGGTCATTCACCTAGGGGGTAACGACATAGGATCTCTGCCCTCTCTTGAGTTTCATCATCGGATGGTGCGTGATTTGGACAGGTCATGACGTGGTGGCCTTGGTGTCAGATTGTTTGGTCCGCAATCATTCTGCGTCAGGTTTGGCATAGTCTGCTGCCTGGTGTCATATTGGACAAGTCCCAGTGCAAGGTTAATGCTTTTGTTGGCAGGAGAGTTTTGGATCTTGGTGGCGCAGTAGTCTCCCAACCACTTATTCATTTTAGGGACACCCATTTATTTAGACCAGATGGTGTCCATTTGACTTATGAGGGTACTTGATTCTATTATTTTTGGAAAGCATTTTTAGAGTACTCGATAGCTTGGTTTGAGTTGGTTAGCGCTTAGTCAGGTTGTTTGGTAGTAGTGGGTTTCAGAGTATGGTGGCGGCACCGACTCCTGCTGGGCTGTTGTGTGGCAGGAAAGAACGGCAGTTACAGTGGCTATTGCGCTGCTGTTTGGAGGTGTGCTCTTTGCCCAATACTCTGTATACCAATACCCAATATACTCTGACCCTCCTTACCAGGGGTCATTGGGCTTGGCTGTCAGGCCGGCCCTATTATGGTCTATTGGGGAGAGAGTTGGAGACTTAACATTTATTAGCGTAGCCAATGAGATAAATAAAGTCATGTCATGGACATGCGTAGCGGCAATAAGTCATAATGTCACTGATGATTTGGCCATTCTTTCTTATTGCCACCATACTTAGTTTTAGTATTATAAATAAATAACGGTTGACTGATTTTAATGGTGTTTCAGTGGTCTGTGTCGTTATTTCTAGATAAGTTAAGTTAGTCCATATTTAGTTATTAAGGTTATCGTGCAATGATGTCATGCAGTCCGGCATCGGCCGGCCTGCCCCCTCCCACCCAGCGACCGCCTCTCCCTGTTGATCAGGCAGAGGCAATGCAGGGCTGAGATGTCCATCGGCGCACTGCGGCGCCAGCGCATGCGCAGTTTAGATCTGATTGGTTGCTGTGCACAGCAGTGATCAGGTCTGAATTAGGCCCAATGTGCAGCCACACATCAAGCAATTTTTCCAGTCAGCCAGCTGAGAACACAGCCTATTAACAGCTCTCAGCTAAGTTCAGTGAATAGAAATGGTACTCTGAGATCCATAAAGTATAGATTAGGACACCAGTTCTTTTATGCTACAGTGTTTAGTATATGAAGTGGCTAGTTAGAAAGTGGCAGCGTAAAATCAATAGCATCATTATACCTGCTTGTCATTAGTTACATCCAGGTGTATATCTACCCATTGGTCAGGATGGCACTCACCTTGGGCGCCAGCCGAGCAGGGGGTGCCGCCCGACAGTGCCACCCTCGGCCAATGGGTGGAATCCCCTCAGCCGTAGTGTCTGGCAATACCTGCTGTGCTGAGCTGCCTCTACATTGCCTGGGCTAGAGGGCGGAGGATCGCTCAGCAGGCAGTAGCTGGCGCCGGTGTCCAGCACTGCAATGCACTACAGGGAAGAAACTGAAAATAAACTACAACTCCCAGCAACCCGTGCTGTTGGGAGCTCCCATCTGGAAGCTGTCATTTATTTTCGGTTTCTTACCGTAGTTTGGTGCGGTGCCGGACACCGGCGCCAGCTCCTGCCTGCTGAGCGATCCTCCGCCCTCCATCCCAAGCAGCTCGGCACAGCAGTTATTGCCAGACACTACAGCTATCTGTTGGGATGTAGTGGGGTGGGGACTAGGGCTATGTGCTGTGTGGGGAGGCTATGTATGTGCTGGGAGTGGGGGAGTCTACTACTATGTGCTAAGGGTGGACTACAGCTATGTGCTGGGAGGGGGATGGGGGCTATGGCTATGTGCTTGGGGAGGTGAGGGGCTATGTGCAGGGAGGGTGATTATGGCTATCTATGCTGGTCGGGAACTATTATGTGATGGGAGGGGGGTGGGGACTACTGTATCACTGTGTTGGGAGAGGTGGAGACTACGGCTATGCGCTGGGGGGACTATGGCTATTGCTTGGGTAGGTGGGGGCTATGGTTATTTACTGGGAGGGGACTATGGCTATATGCTGGGAGGGGGATGGGGACTATATGACTGTGGGGGCTTATCTGGCACTGTGGGGGCATTTGTGTATCTGGCACCGTGGTAGCATATCTGGCACTATGAGGGCATATCTGGCACCGTGGGGGCATGTGTATTTAGCAATGTGGGGGCATATCTGGCACTGTGGGTGCATATCTGGCACTGTGGGGGTATATGTGTATCTGGCACTGTGGGGCATATC
Organism: Pseudophryne corroboree; assembly: GCF_028390025.1. Classification (NCBI taxonomy): domain Eukaryota; kingdom Metazoa; phylum Chordata; class Amphibia; order Anura; family Myobatrachidae; genus Pseudophryne; species Pseudophryne corroboree. The sequence continues at coordinate 136,995,299 of NC_086451.1, forward strand.
TGGCACTGTGGGGTCATATGTGTATCTCTCACTGTGGGGGCATATCTAGCACTATGGGGGCATATCTGGCACTGTGGGGGCATATCTGTATCTGGCACTGTGGGGGCATATCTGTATCTGGCACTGTGGGGGCATGTGTGTATCTGGCACTGGGGGGGGCATGTGTGTATCTGGCACTGTGGGGGCATGTGTGTATCTGGCACTGGACCCCTAGATACACCCCTGGTTACATCTACAACTGATATAGATTGCGAAGTGACTCCTACTCTCTCCTTCTCATCAACAGGTAAACCTATACAGATCACTATTGCAGCCTATTTCAACTGCTGTTAATGAAGTATTACTAGGTAAACATATTCAGATCACTATTACAGCCTATTTCAACTGCTGTTAATGACGTATTAGACTATTACTAGGTAAACATATTCAGATCACTATTACAGCCTATTACAACTGCTGTTAATGACGTATTACTAGGTAAACATATTCAGATCACTATTACAGCCTATTTCAACTGCTATTAATGAAGTATTACTAGGTAAAGCTATTTAGATCACTATTACAGCCAGTAGCGGATTGCCACGGGCAAGCAGGACTTTTGCCCGGGGCGCCGCCTTCCGGAGTGCGCTGGCACCATCCGGAGGGTGCCGCACCATGGCAAGATCCACTACTGTGCCCCCCGCTGCCGCTGTGTCCCCCGCTGGTCCCCAGCTGTGAAGGGAACTAGACGCTATCCGTCTAGTTTCCCTTTGTGGAGAGAACCTTTGCTGTGCGGTGCACGATGATGTCATTGCGCACCACACAGCATTGTGGGACTGGCACAGACGCTAGGGGTCATGATTGACCTCTAGTGTCTATGCTGTGCTATGGGAGAGACGTCATGACGTCTCTCCCAAATCCGAGGAGAGGAGCGGCGCCGGCGGAGGTCTGCAATGGCCGGGACTCAGGAGTGGGGATTGTAAGTATTCATTTTTTTTTTAAAGCGGCGCTACTGGGGGCACAAATGGCACTACTGGGGGCACAAATGGGGGCACAACTCTACAGGGGGCGTAACTGACCACACCCCTGTATGTAGCCACGCCCCTATTTTCTGCCCGGGGCGCCACAAGGGCTAAAACCGGCCCTGATTACAGCCTATTTCAACTGCTGTTTATGAAGTATTACTAGGTAATTTGATCAACTAGTGCTTTCAATGGATTTAAGGGACCTGTGTTTTTATAGCATAGAAGTGATTACATTACATTACATAGTTAAAACTTTAGAAATCTGTAATAAGTGAATTTATATCTGTACTATGTTAAGAACGTATAGTGATTGAGTGTAATTTACTGACCTTACATTTGTTAGATTTGATTAACACATTTTGCTGGATGTGGAGGGTTGCTGTGTGAAGGTGAGGGTTGTAACCAGGATGAACACATGTTTCAGTAGTCCTATTTATTCAGTATAATTTAAGCCCCATACACACTAGCCGAGGCCCCGTCGACATTGGCGGGGTGCTGGCATCGGCAAGTGCATACACACTTGCCAATGCCAGCGGGAAAGGGAGCACCGGCAAGGGGCTGCGGGGGGAACGACAGCCATTCTGCATCTGCAGCATGGTTGTCGTTACCGACACCCTCCCTTGCCCGTACATGTTGGGACGAAGAAGAGGATCATTAACGACGTGCAGGAGCACGCATCATTAACGATAATGAGTGTACACACTAGGCAATATTGTGAACAATATCGTCTAGTGTGTATGGGGCATTAGGACGCTACAGTGCCTAGTATATGAAATGGCTAGTTATAAAGTGGCAACTTAAAATCAATAACATTGTTATATCTGCATTAAACTGAAGGAAAACAGAAAACAAACAAACAACAAACCAACATTACTACAGAAGGACTGCATTACAACCATAGTCGTGCACAGCTGTTTGTATTAGGGGGTACACCACTGGAGGGGCGTGTCTAGCACCACACAGGGACATGTCTAGAGCTATTTTACATTCTTGCAGTAAAATCACATGGCTTAAATTAATTACTTCCCATTGCTGCTTACACTTCCCCAACCTCTCCTGACCAAGTGGCTGAACTAGAGAGTGGTAGGCTTAGGTGCATATGCATTCCCCTCCTCACACACACCATCCCTTGCACCTACACCCTGATTTTGAGTGGACCACTCTGAAAAGTATGGCAGATTTAGGGGGCCAAACATTTCAGTTTTAATATAACACAAGTAAGGTTTATAATTTACACATTTGCCATCAGAGCCACATCTGCCTCTTTCTATACCATCAGACCCCTCCTCTGCAGGACGCCAGCATTTGTCACACATGTCCCCATGCTCACCAGTTACTGACAGTAGTGCTCCTTATTTACATTATGCCACACAGTATGAGCCGAAATTCACATTACGCTACACAGTATGAGCCGAAATTCACATTACACTACACAGTATGTGCCGAAATTCACATTACGCTACACAGTATGAGCCGAAATTCACATTACACCACACAGCTTGAGATGAAATTCACATTACACCACACAGCATGAGCCAAAATTCACATTACACCACAGAGCATGAGCCGAAATTCACATTACACCACACAGCTTGAGCCGAAATTCACATTACACCACACAGCATGAGCCAAAATTCACATTATGCCACACAGTATGAGCCAAAATTCACAGTAAGCCACACAGTATGAGCTGAAATTCACATTAAGCCACACCGTATGAGCTGAAATTTACAATACACCACAAAGCACGAGCCAAAATTCACATTAAGCCAAACCGTATGATCTGAAATTCACATTAAGCCACACAGTATGAGCTGAGATTCACCTTAAGTCACACCGTATGAGCTGAAATTCACATTACGCCACACAATACGAGCCAAAATTCACATTATGCCACACCGTATGAGCCAAATTCACATTATGCCACGCCGTATGAGCCAAATTCACATTATGCCACAGAGTATGGCCCCAGCAGTGCCAGATACACATAATACCCCTAGTGCTCAGTTATAATATAAGTAAAACACATTATTAATAATATACATTTTGAGGAATATAAGTAAGCTATAGTAATGAAAAATAGAAATGTAACATATATTAAACACAGATTTTATATGTATATATATATATATATATATATATATATATACACACACACACACATATACACAGTGGGGTAAATTTACTAAGATTCGTAATTTCCGAAAAAAGGTCAAAGTTCAATCACGAATGACATCGACAGTGTAAAACTGCAACTTTTTGAATTGATTACGATGGATTTACTAAGCTGTCGTATTCGGGTTTTTCTTTTCTTCCGATGTCGATGTCATTCGTTTTTTTTTACCTATTTTTACGGCAGTGATTAGCAAAACACTGCCGTTTTTTTTTACAATCAATCTCGGCCGGATCTGTGTGATCCGTGCTGGGGTTCTTATTTTTTTTTTTTTTAATTAAACAATGTAAAATCCCCAAAAAAAATGCGTGGGGTCCCCCCTCCTAAGCATAACCAGCCTCGGGCTCTTTGAGCCGATCCTGGTTGCAGAAATATGGTGAAAAAAATGACAGGGGTTCCCCCATATTTAAGCAACCAGCATCGGGCTCTGCGCCTGGTCCTGGTCCCAAAAATACGGGGGACAAAAAGAGTAGGGGTCCCCCGTATTTTTAAAACCAGCACCGGGCTCCACTAGCTGGACAGATAATGCCACAGCCGGGGGTCACTTTTATATAGTGCCCTGCGGTCGTGGCATCAAAAATCCAACTAGTCACCCCTGGCCGGGGTACCCTGGGGGAGTGGGGACCCCTTCAATCAAGGGGTCCCCCCCCCCAGCCACCCAAGGGCCAGGGGTGAAGCCCGAGGCTGTCCCCCCCCATCCAATGGGCTGCGGATGGGGAGGCTGATAGCCTTTGTTGTAAAAGAAAAGATATTGTTTTTAGTAGCAGTACTACAAGGCCCAGCAAGCCTCCCCCGCATGCTGGTACTTGGAGAACCACAAGTACCAGCATGCGACGGAAAAACGGGCCCGCTGGTACCTGTAGTACTACTACTAAAAAAATACCCAAAAAAAGACAAGACACACACACCGTGAAAGTATAATTTTATTACATACATACACACATACATACATACTTACCTTAAGTTCCCACGCAGGTCGGTCCTCTTCTCCAGTAGAATCCAAGGGGTACCTGTTGAAGAAATTATACTCACGAGATCCAGGGGTCCAGGCTCCTCGGGAAATCCAGGGGTAATCCACGTACTTGACAAAAAAAACAAAACGGTGTCCCGACCACGAACTGAAAGGGGACCCATGTTTGCACATGGGTCACCTTTCCACGAATGCCAGAAAGCCACTTTGACTTCTGTCTAAGTGGGTTTCTTCAGCCAATCAGGGAGTGCCACGTTGTAGCACTCTCCTGATCAGCTGTGTGGTCCTGTCCTCACTGACAGGCAGCACACGGCAGTGTTACAATGTAGCGCCTATGCGCTACATTGTAACCAATGATGGGAACTTTCAGCTCAGCGGTGACGTCACTTGTAGCAATTTGTGGGCCCTATCCCCCCCTCTTTTCGACAATGGCACATGATCAATCATGCGATACCGGAGACTGTTGAGGGGATGTTTATGTTCACAGAAGTGATGTGCCACCAGCTGGTCACTTTTCCCAGACTCTAAGGCATGGCGTATGGCGGAACGGTGGGCCGCCATACGTTCTTTAAATTTTCGTTCTGTCTTCCCCACATAACTTAATCCACATGGGCATAACAATTGGTATACAACAAATGTGGAGTTGCATGAAAGTAAATGATGAATCTTAATTTTTTTACCGGTATGAGGGTGACAGAAATAATTACCGGGAATGAAGAATTGGCAAGTTACGCAGGTGCAGCGAACACATCCTGTTTTTTTGGGTACAGGGGATGTTTTCATAAGTGGTGCAATATCGGTTTTAACTAAAAAATCCCTCAGATTCCGGCCTCTGGAATAACATGGCATTAAACTATGATTCTGTAAAGGTAATGATTTATCAGATTCAATGATCTGCCATAATTTCTTTGAAATATGATTAATGGTTGGGGATGCTACATTAAATTTGTTGACCCAAGGGAGTTTAAGGTTATTTTTATTACTAGTGTGTTGCTTGTTTAACAAAGTATTCCTGTCGAGCCGAAGAACTTTTTCTTTTGTGGTCAATAATTCACTACGAGAGTACCCTCTAACAACAAATTTCTCAATCAGAGCATCAATCTGAGAGATAGATGTCTCGATTTGATTATTGATCCGATATATACGGATCATTTGTGAATATGGTAAACCTCTGGTTAAAGTTTTGGGGTGACAGCTATGTGCTTGCAGGAATGTGTTTCGGTCCGTAGGTTTATTATAGACCGTGGTGTTAATTTTATTGTCTTTAAGAGTAATTAATACATCTACAAAGGCAATTTGTTCTTGATTGTAAGAGTACATAAATTTGATCGGACAAGGGCCGCCATTGTGTAATTCAATCATGTTAATTAAGTCAGCAATGTCACCACGCCAGATGACCAATAGGTCATCTATATAGCGTGTAAAGAAGGCTAGATTAGCCGTCATGGTAGGGTCCTTAAAGAATAAATTGTGCTCAATGGCGAACATAACAATGTTGGCATATACTGGGGCTGCGCAAGAACCCATCGCGCGGCCCATCACCTGTAGAAAAAATTGGTCATTATAAAGAAAGAAATTTTTTGACAAAATCAATTCAAACAGTGATAAAAAGAAGTTAATTAAATCTGTTGAAAAGCAATTACATTTGATCAAAAAATTCTTCAGTAATGCTAAGCCAAATTGATGGGGGATAGATGTATAGAGATTGACTACATCAATGCTAACAAGCCAACAATTACCAGAAATACTTAAATTAGACAATTTTCGCAACAAGGTGGTAGTGTCAAGCAAAAAAGTGGGCTCAGCTTGTACAAGAGATTGTAGAACTGCGTCAAGATAAGTGGTCACAGGTTGGAACAATGACCCCCTGGCACTGATGATAGGTCAGCCCGGTGGCAGATTGAGATTTTTGTGCACCTTCGGGAGGGTGTAAAACAGGGGTACACAAGGGTGAGATGGTAATAACACATCAAATAAATCTTGTGAAATGATTTCCATTTCAAGAGCTTGTAAAAGAATGGCTTTAAGTTCCCGTTTGAACATCAGTGAAGGATCCTGGTGGAGTTTAATATATACAGAAGAGTCCGTTAGTTGACGTTCAGCCTCTTTGTGGTAGTCATCCAGATCTTGTAAAACGATAGCCCCACCTTTATCTGCGGGGTGGATTATCAGGTTACGATTATCCGATAATGGGGTATATGCAATTAGCGGTGAATCGCGGCAAATTATCGGCCGTTTTTCAACTCGACACAATTCGACAGGCTAATTTCGGCAAGTGGGTGCCGAAATTGACCATATGCAATAAAAAACGGATTCGACAGTCCCGCTACCGAAAAACGGCAGATTTGACGGATTTATTCCGTTTTTTTAAAAACGTGTAAAAGCGGGGGAAAACTCGGAAAAAAAATGACGTGGGGTCCCCCCTCCAAAGCATAACCAGCCTCGGGCTCTTCGAGCCGGTCCTGGTTCTAAAAATCCGGGGGGGGAAATGGACAGGGGATCCCCCGTATTTTTAAAACCAGCACCGGGCTCTGCGCCTGGTGCTGGTGCAAAAAATACGGGGGACAAAAAGAGTAGGGGTCCCCTGTATTTTTTACACCAGCATCGGGCTCCACTAGCTGGACAGATAATGCCACAGCCGGGGGTCACTTTTATACAGCGCCCTGCGGCCGTGGCATTAAATATCCAACTAGTCACCCCTGGCCTGGGTACCCTGGGGGAGTGGGGACCCCTTCAATCAAGCACCCCCCCAGCCACCCAAGGGCCAGGGGTGAAGCCCGAGGCTGTCCCCCCCATCCAAGGGCTGCGGATGGGAGGCTGATAGTCTTGAGAAAATGTAAAGAATATTGTTTTTTCCTGTAGTACTACAAGTCCCAGCAAGCCTCCCCCGCAAGCTGGTACTTGGAGAACCACAAGTACCAGCATGCGGGGGGAAATGGGCCCGCTGGTACCTGTAGTACTACTGGGAAAAAAATACCCAAATAAAAACAGGAGACACACACCTTGAGAGTAAAACTTTATTACACACCTGCCGACACACACATACTTACCTATGTTGACCCGCCGACTGCCACGTCTCCTGATCTGATGATCCGGGGTACCTATGAATCAAATTATACTCACCTCAATCCAGTGTCCAGATATAAATCCACGTACTTGGCAAAAAAACAAACCGCATTTACCCGAACCACGGACTGAAAGGGGTCCCATGTTTACACATCAGACCCCTTTCCCCGAATGCCGGGACACCACGTGACTGCTGTCACCGAGGTCCCTTACCTGCTCTTCAAAATTTGTTGTGTATCTGCTGTCTTGCCCATGTGGTCTTCACTACGTGGGCAAGGCAGAGAGGCAATTCAAAGAGCGTATTGCCCAACACAGAACCGCAATTAGAGCGGCCCTAATTGCGGGGACCAGTGATCAGGCCGTAGCACGACATTTTGCCTGTGCCCGACACAGTATGTCAACTCTTAGGTACAGGATGATAGCGCAGGTCCCCAAATCTCTTAGAGGAGGAGATCGGGCCAAAAAACTCCTCCAACTTGAGGCTTGGTGGATCTTTACTCTCGATACAGTCAGCCCCAAGGGGCTAAATGAGGCGTTAAGCCTATCCTCTTTTATTTAGGTTCAGATTAGCACATGTTTGTCTATATGGTTTCCCGTGAAGTCCTCCTCTGTATAGGAATTCCTTTTAGGCCAGCTATTATTCAAAACACTGATATTGCATGCGTGCGTTATAGGTATGCATCAGTTGCTTATGCCTGCTGCATTATCCTATACTCATGGCCTACAGTTATGTATTTCTTTATTTATTTATGTGGGTGTGTTTTACATTGTTATGCAATCTTGTATACGTTTGTTTTGTATATTAATAGGTTGTCTACCCAGTGCAGTCACTATTTGTTGTTGTGTCACTATTTCATATTGTGGGGCTTTTCCTCACATCGTAATTATTGTTTGCACATTTATTGATTTTGTTTATGTGTTGCTATGGTGACTCATGGATGCTCTGTGTGTTTCTTTCTGTCCCTTCCGACACAGGTCCCCGTAGGTTCCCCGCTTCCGGTGACGTCAGCGGCCAGAATCCGGAAGTGTTCAGACGGGACCCGGGGCTGCAGCCGGCGGTGGGCGGGAGAACAGGCAGACTGTGAGTATAAATGTTTTATTATTTATGTACACATGTTATCCTGATGATGGGGTGAGACCCCCCGAAACGTCGATCCATGACTTAAAGTTTTTCACTTTTACAAATCTGGAAGTGCCGCCTCTTTCTTTGTTCTATATGTGGGATTCAATATCTCTGGGAAGGCACTCCAGTAAGTTTATCTATATGGGGCCACGCTGTCCCTTATGAGTGCCGGGTTTTGCACATGGATATATATATATATATATATATATATACTGCTCAAAAAAATAAAAGGAACACTTAAACAACACATCCTATATCTGAATGAATGAAATATTCTTATTAAATACTTTGTTCTTTACATAGTTGAATGTGCTGACAACAAAATCACACAAAAATTATCAATGGAAATCAAATTTATTAAGCCATGGAGGTCTGGATTTGGAGTCACACTCAAAATTAAAGTGGAAAAACACACTACAGGCTGATCCAACTTTGATGTAATGTCCTTAAAACAAGTCAAAATGAGGCTCAGTAGTGTGTGTGGCCTCCACGTGCCTGTATGACCTCCCTACAACGCCTGGGCATGCTCCTGATGAGGTGGCGGATGGTCTCCTGAGGGATCTCCTCCCAGACCTGGACTAAAGCATCCGCCAACTCCTGGACAGTCTGTGGTGCAACGTGGCGTTGGTGGATGGAGCGAGACATGATGTCCCAGATGTGCTTAATTGGATTCAGGTCTGGGGAACGGGCGGGCTAGTCCAAAGCATCAATGCCTTCGTCTTGCAGGAACTGCTGACAAACTCCAGACACATGAGGTCTAGCATTGTCTTGCATTAGGAGGAACCCAGGGCCAACCGCACCAGCATATGGTCTCACAAGGGGTCTGAGGATCTCATCTTAGTACCTAATGGCAGTCAGGCTACATCTGGCGAGGACATGGAGGGCCGTGCGGCCCCCCAAAGAAATGCCACCCCACACCATTACTGACCCACTGCCAAACCGGTCATGCTGGAAGATGTTGCAGGCAGCAGAACGTTCTCCTTGGCGTCTCCAGACTCTGTCACGTCTGTCACATGTGCTCAGTGAGAACCTGCTTTCATTTGTGAAGAGCACAGGGCGCCAGTGGCGAATTTGCCAATCTTGGTGATCTCTGGCAAATGCCAAACGTCCTGCACGGTGTTGGGCTGTAAGCACAACGCCCACCCGTGGACGTCGGGCCCTCATACCATCCTCATGGAGTCTGTTTCTGATCGTTTGAGTAGACACATGCACATTTGTGGCTTGCTGGAGGTCATTTTGCAGGGCTCTGGCAGTGCTCCTCCTGTTCCTCCTTGCACAAAGGCGGAGGTAGCGGTCCTGCTGCTGGGTTGTTGCCCTCCTACAGCCTTCTCCACGTCTCCTGATGTACTGGCCTGTCTCCTGGTAGCGCCTCCATGCTCTGGACACTACGCTGACAGACACAGCAAACCTTCTTGCCACAGCTCGCATTGATGTGCCATCCTGGATGAGCTGCACTACCTGAGCCACTTGTGTGGGTTGTAGACTCCGTCTCATGCTACCACTAGAGTGAAAGCACCGCCAGCTTTCAAAAGTGACCAAAACATCAGCAAGAAAGCATAGGAGCTGAGAAGTGGTCTGTGGTCACCACCTGCAGAACAACTCCTTTATTGGGGGTGTCTTGCTAATTGCCTATAATTTCCACCTGTTGTCTATTCCATTTGCACAACAGCATGTGAAATTGATTGTCGATCAGTGTTGCTTTCTAAGTGGACAGTTTGATTTCACAGAAGTGTGATTGACTTGGAGTTACATTGTGTTGTTTAAGTGTTCCCTTTATTTTTTTGAGCAGTGTATATATATATATATATATATATATATATAGGGGGCACCAATGTTTTCCTTGCCTCCGGGCAACTGGGTCAAATTTACGCCACTGCTTACACGTTATGCTCCCTGTAGTAGTGATGCTTGCACACGTAACGCCCCCTGCACCAGTGATGCTTGTACACGTAACGCCACCTGTACCAGTGATGGTTGCACACGTAACGCCCCCTGTAGCAGTGACGCTTGCACGTAATGCCCCCTGTGTTAGGTTCCTGGTGCTCAGAACAAGGGAGATGTTATGAAGTGAGTCCAGAGCACCAGGACGTAATACTGGATTTGGTGAAATGGAACGGGAATAGCCCCTGGCACCCTACCTCCGTTGTTTTACCCGTGTTGTCAATTCACGCTTGCAGGACTTTGGTTTCTTGGGCCCATGGCAGCCGCGTTTGAAGAGCGGATTAGGTTTGCCCAACTCCGATGCCCCCTCAGGTCTTAAAGAGAGACAAAGCGTGAACTGAGACAGGGTAATAACAAGGGGCCCTCTAACTGAAACAACCAAAGCCAGGGGCTACTAACTAGCCTAAAACTAAATGTATGTGCGGCTTGCCGCCAAAGGAAAAGAACAACAAAGGAAATGCTGACCACACGCCGACACAATACTTTTGTGTACCGGCGGTGACAGCATAAGCAGAACCCTCTGCAAAACACCAGTGACAGATACAACCAAGGAATACAGCGGCCTAGGCTGACGGACGCGGCAAAGCCGCTACTCACGGAACCGGTACAAATACTGGCAAACGGACTGGAACCCCCAATGCTGCCGAAACAGACTCTCAGAACTGGAGGACAGGCAGAATCCCAAACGACAGACCGGTGGACACCAAGAAGCTAGAAACTCGACCAGGCACAGGCAAAGCCACAGGACTTCAGGACAGGAACGCTTCACGGCAGGACACGGGAACCGACACAGGAATCGACACAGGAAGCAGCTAGTCAGACACTGCTAGACAGGAGCCCAGGAACTGGCAGGAACAAGCTCAGAACTCAAAAACTCTGGAAGACTGGAAACCTAGAAATATCACCAGCGTCTGTGAATTGCACTCAGCCAGCATATAACAGAGAGGCCTAATTAATTATGTCATGCAGCTGCCCTGTTGCATGACTCCAAACTGACAAGATGCAATTAGCAGCCAGGTGAGGCTGAACACATGGGAACAAGCTGCAATTACACAGACTCACCACCGGCAGCAAACAAGAGTATTCTTAAACAGAGCAACGGGAAATCCTGGCCTGCAAGACAACTTATAAACATAAAATAGGAATGAACCACTACCTGTGGTTCATAACAGTATCCTCTCCTTAAGGGTGAGATCCGAGCACCCCATGACACCCATGGGTAACATAAACAGAAGTATAACATAAAAATACATAACCAAAATGCAAAATGGAAATGAGCCACAGCCGTGGCTCATAACATTACCCCCCCCCCCCCCTTGAGGAGGGGTCAAAGGACCCCAAAATTCAGACTATCCAACACAAGGGATACAAAAAAAACCTGACACACTGGTCTAACAGACAAGAAAACAGAAACAAGCTGTAACAACAGCTTGTAACAGTGCCCTCCCCTTGACGGTGGCCACTGGACACAAGACAAGGAAAAAAAATCTTTTTTTTTTTTTTATCAAGGCAAGAGTCAAAAATTATTTCTTTTTCTTCTTCTTCTTTTTACAAAGCTCTTTAGGTCTGACCAAGGTAATTCCCCAAACATTGTCTGAACTGATGGTACCACCCAGCAAGGCTGCGTTCAAATCAGAGATAGGTCTCTTACCCTTGGGAGCTGAACTTTCAGGCAAAGTACTACTATTAGAAGAAGACAGAAAAGCACATCCTGCAGTCAAAACAACAGGCTGAGACTCTTGTACCGAGTATCAAGTATACGGTGAACTCTCAGCAGATAAGATGAGTGACCTAGAGGAACCTGAACCAATTTCTTTGGAACCATATATTTTAATAACTGCATCACTGAATGCTGGGGGATCCAGAAGAATGGGATCTTCAGCTTTCATTAGGCTGGTCGCCCACTCAAAAGGCTCTCCCCTAAAAGAATAAATCAGATAGAGCACAAGGTTCTGTGAAGTGATGCCCAGAAATGGTCTAGACAACATAATGATGTAATAGTGTTTGTAAAGCGCCAGAAATTGGACTAAGTCCCCATCAAAGATTATAGATGTTGAGATATCAACAGAGTCAGGATCTGCTTCGTTCCCATCTGACTGACTAGAGTGCTTTGCTAGGACCTGGTCACTATTGACCTTACTCGAGGCTGAGACTTTCTGAACCCCACCTGGGGCAGTAACTTTCTGAACCCCACCCGGGGCAGTGACTTTCTGAACCCCACCCGGGGCAGTGACTTTCTGAACCCCACCCGGGCAGTGACTTTCTGAACCCCACCCGGGGCAGTGACTTTCTGAACCCCACCCAGGGCAGTGGCCTTCGGGAACCCCGCTGGGGCAGTGGCCTCCAGAACCCCGCTGGGGCAGTGGCCTCCGCGAACCCCGCTGGGGCAGTGGCCTCCGGGAACCCCGCTGGGGCAGTGGCCTCCGGGAACCCCGCTGGGGCAGTGGCCTCCGGGAACCCCGCTGGGAAAGTGGTCTCCGGGAACCCCGCTGGGGTCAGCACCTCGGATTCTTTTACTGGGACCGAGCCGTCGGCCTCCCTCACTGGGACCGAGCCATCGGCTTCCCTCACTGGGACTGAGCCATTGGCCTCCCTCTCTGAGTCGATAATTATCGAAACTTCTCCCGGGACTATGACTTCCGGGACTTTTGCTGAAGCTATAACCTTCAGAACCTCCACAAATGCTATGCCTCTTAAGTTCTTTCCTGGGGAAGCGACCTCTAGACCCTTCTTTGAGGCTGCGTCTCTCGAGACCACACTTGGGGATATTACTTCAAAGATCCCTTCTGGGGTTTTGCTTCTCGAGTTCCCTTCTAGAACTATGGTTTTAGATACCCTTTCTGGGGTTGCGCTTTTCAAGTCCCTACCTGGGGTAATAGCTTCTGAGACCCCTTCTGGTATGGAAACCTGAGCTATAATATTTGATGTCCCTCTATAAGCTAGAGCATCGGGTACCGCTCCAGCACTCTGGGCATCGGGTACCGCTCCAGCACTCTGGGCATCGGGTACCGCTCCAGCACTCTGGGCATCGGGTACCGCTCCAGCACTCTGGGCATCGGGTACCGCTCCAGCACTCTGGGCATCGGGTACCGCTCCAGCACTCTGGGCATCGGGTACCGCTCCAGCACTCTGGGCATCGGGTACCACTCCAGCACTCTGGGCATCGGGTACCGCTCCAGGAACCTGGGCAACGGGCACCGCTCCAGGACCCTGGGCAATGGGCACCACTCCAGGACCTTGGGCAACGGGCACCACTCCAGGACCCTGGGCAACGGGCACCACTCCAGGACCCTGGGCAACGGGCACCACTCCAGGACCCTGGGAAACGGGCACCACTCCAGGGGTGTGCAACTCTGCTTGAATAGGAAAATCAAGAAAGGAGAGAAACATTCTCTTTTGATTCCTGAATCTATAATGGGGCTCCCTTGCCCAAGGACCCCAATTATAGGACAGAGAGCTTTTTAGTGTGGGTTGTGTGACAAGTACCTCTGCCGCAGTAGAGACAGGGGTAGGTCTTGTATCCTGACTAAACTTGGCCAGAGGGCAAGACTTCTCACCACACTTTGGCTTGCGCAACTCACAGGTCTGCAGATAGTGGCCTAAACCCCCACAATATAGGCATAAGTTTAAGTTTCTGCGACGCAGACGCTCCTCTTCTGAGAGCCTGGGCCGCAGAAAACTTTTAAACCTTTTCTCTTCAATTAAACCAGAGGATTCTCTTGTCACCAAACTGTGAACAAGAGTCTCTTTAGAGATAGATGTACTCTCAACGACTTCTGGCAAGATGAGCAAGATTTTAGTCAGAAGGTTTTGCAGTTGCTTTAAGGATTGCTGCAAAACTTCTAGTCGCTCAGGTCTCAAAGCACTGAAAGCAGAGTTCAGGGCTGAGAGAGATGCCTGCAGGGCTTGCATAGTAGACATAGGAGGATTTAAAACTAGACAAGACAAGACAAGGCAAGACTAGACAAGGCAGGACTAGACAAGGCAAGACTAGACAAGGCAAGACTAGACAAGGCAAGACTGGATTTTTTTTTAAAATACCGGACTGGATTTTTAAACACCGGACTGGATTCTAAACACCGGACTGGATTCTAAACACCGGACTGGATTCTAAACACTGAATTCTAGACAGGACTGGATTTCTGGACTAGACACTGGACCAAAAAGAAAAAACTACTATTTAGCTTTGTTTCTTTTTTGTTGTAGGGCTGGACATAATGTTAGGTTCCTGGTGCTCAGAACAAGGGAGATATTATGAAGTGAGTCCAGAGCACCAGGACGTAATACTGGATTTGGTGAAATGGAACGGGAATAGCCCCTGGCACCCTACCTCCGTTGTTTTACCCATGTTGTCAATTCACGCTTGCAGGACTATGGTTTCTTGGGCCCATGGCAGCCGCGTTTGAAGGGCAGATTAGGTCTTCCCAACTCCGATGTCCCCTCAGGTCTTAAAGAGAGACAAAGCGTGAACTGAGACAGGGTAATAACAAGGGGCCCTCTAACTGAAACAACCAAAGCCAGGGGCTACTAACTAGCCTAAAACTAAATGTATGTGCGGCTTGCCGCCAAAGGAAAAGAACAACAAAGGAAATGCTGACCACACGCCGACACAATACTTTTGTGTACCGGCGGTGACAGCATAAGCAGAACCCTCTGCAAAACACCAGTGACAGATACAACCAAGGAATACAGCGGCCTAGGCTGACGGACGTGGCAAAGCCGCTACTCACGGAACTGGTACAAATACTGGCAAACGGACAGGAACCCCCAATGCTGCCGACACAGACTCTCAGAACTGGAGGACAGGCAGAATCCCAAACGACAGACCGGTGGACACCAAGAAGCTAGAAACTCGACCAGGCACAGGCAAAGCCACAGGACTTCAGGACAGGAATGCTTCACAGCAGGACACGGGAACCGACACAGGAATCGACACAGGAAGCAGCTAGTCAGACACTGCTAGACAGGAGCCCAGGAACTGGCAGGAACAAGCTCAGAACTCAAAAACTCTGGAAGACTGGAAACCTAGAAATATCACCAGCGTCTGTGAATTGCACTCAGCCAGCATATAACAGAGAGGCCTAATTAATTATGTCATGCAGCTGCCTTGTTGCATGACTCCAAACTGACAAGATGCAATTAGCAGCCAGGTGAGGCTGAACACATGGGAACAAGCTGCAATTACACAGACTCACCACCGGCAGCAAACAAGAGTATTCTTAAACAGAGCAACGGGAAATCCTGGCCTGCAAGACAACTTATAAACATAAAATAGGAATGAACCACTACCTGTGGTTCATAACAGTATCCTCTCCTTAAGGGTGAGATCCGAGCACCCCATGACACCCACGGGGAACATAAACAGAAGTATAACATAAAAATACATAACCAAAATGCAAAAAGGAAATGAGCCACAGCCGTGGCTCATAACACCCTGTAGCAGTGACGGTTATACAAGATGCCCCTGTAGCAGAGACGGTTACACACATTATGCAGCACATTCACACATACACACACACACCACATACATACACACACATATACACACACTGTACGTACGTACGTACGTACGTACGTACGTACATACATACATACATACATACATGTACGTACATACATACATACATACATACATACACATACTGTACATACATTACACACATACACAGCACATACACACACATACATATACAGATACTGTATACATACACACATACACATGCATACATACATACATACATACATACACACACACACACACACACACACACACACACACTTTCACTCTCTCACTCTCTTTACAGCCACTTAAGTCTGGCAGTGGCAGCTCATCCTCCTGTGTTGCAGCCTGGCCCCGCGTAGCCCTGCCCCCTTTTCCCATGTCGCTCCGCCTCTTTTAGGTCCGCACACTGCACTCTATGGGCTAAATTTACTAAGATGGGAGTTCTATTTAAGATCTGGTGTTGTCCATAGCAACCAATCAGATGCTACTTCTCATTTTTTTTAGCACATTCCAGAAGATAATACCTGGAATATGATTGGTTGCTATGGGCAACATCCCATCGTAAATAGAAATCCCATCTTAGTAAATTAACCCCTATGAGTCTGTGACAGTGGAGGAAAGAGGAGGCTTCATGCTGCCGGTGCCGCTGCCTGTGGTAGACTGTGACAGGTGCAGCCAGGGCCGGTGCTAGGGTGTTCGGCGCCCTCCTGCAAACTATACATTTTGCGCCTTTCTACAAGCACAGATGTGGCCGAACGAATCCTACAGCAAGGGGCGTGACCTCGTTAAAATGGGCGTGGCTTTGTTAAGATGGGTGTGGCCTCATCTGATCTCATCATCACGGCCACCACAAGATAAAAAAAAGTCCTCATTTTACACATTACAGCAGGCACGTGTCCCCGTTTTACACAGCACGGCAGGCAAGTGTCCCCATTTTACACATTGCGGCAGGCACGAGCCCCTATTTTACACATTGCGGCAGGAAAGTGTCCCCATTTTACACATTACAGCAGGCACGTGTCCCCATTTTACACAGCACGGCAGGCAAGTGTCCCCATTTTACACATTGCGGTAGGCACGAGCCCCTATTTTACACATTGCGGCAGGAAAGTGTCCCCATTTTTCACATTGCGGCAGGCACGTGCCCCCATTTTACACAGTACAACAGGCAAGTGTCCCCATTTTACACAGTACGGCAGGCAAGTGTCCCCATTTTACACATTGCGGCAGGAAAGTGTCCCCCTTTTACACATTGCGGCAGGCACGTGCCCCCATTTTACACAGTACGGCAGGCAAGAGTCCCCATTTTACACATTGTGGCAGGCACATGTCCCCATTTTACACATTGCGGCAGGTACGTGTCCCCATTTTACACAGTACGGCAGGCACGTGCCCCCATTTTACACAGTACGGCAGGCAAGAGTCCCCATTTTACAAAGCGGCAGGCACATGCCCCCATTTTACACATTGCGGCAGGTACATGTCCCCATTTTACACATTGCGGCAGGCACGTGTCCCCATTTTACACAGTACGGCAGACACGTGTCCCCATTTTACACAGTACGGCAGGCAGGTGTCCCCATTTTACACATTACGGCAGGCAAGAGTCCCCATTTTACACATTACGGCAGGCACGTGTCCCCATTTTACACAGTACGGCAGGCAAGTGTCCCTATTTTACACAGTACGGCAGGAAAGTGTCCCTATTTTACACAGTACGGCAGGCAAGTGTCCCTATTTTACACAGTACGGCAGGCAAGTGTCCCTATTTTACACAGTACGGCAGCACGTGTCCCCATTTTACACAGTACGGCAGGAAAGTGTCCCTATTTTACACAGTACGGCAGGAAAGTGTCCCTATTTTACACAGTACGGCAAGAAAGTGTCCCCATTCTATACAGTACGGCAGGCAAGTGTCAAGTGGGGGGGGGGGGGGGTAGGGGGAAGGAAGGGAGAGGGGGGGGAGAGATAAACAACGTACATGTCAACAAGATCTTCCCGCTCCTTGCGCCGGCCGCCGCTGTCTCCTCTTAACAGCTTGGCTCCCCCTCCTCCATTTTCCCGAGTACTCCTGCGGATTGACGCGGTTGCGTCATGACGTCACAATGCAACCGCGTCGTTCCACGAATCTCTGCCCCCCGAGCAGGAGTACTCGGGAAAAGGGAGGAGGGGGGAATCTGGGACCCGTAAAGTGCCGCAAGAAACGGCACTGTGAGAATCATAGGGTGACAGGGAGCGTTTAACAGGAGAAAGAGGTGCACTGTTCCCTCTCCCTGTTTCTGGGCATCAGGGGAGGGCTGCGATGCAGGGAGAACTGTGTCCCGGAAGGGCGGGGGGGCCGCGATGCTGTAGAGAGTGAGTCACGATGACTCACTGTCTGCAGCAGCGCCCTCTACTGTCTGGCGCTCTATGCGGCTGCGTAACCCGCATATGCGCCGGGGGCGGCCCTAGTGACAGGGAGAGAGTGACAAGAGAGAGGGTGAGAGTGAGTGGGTGACCAGATAGAGAGAGAGAGAGAGAGGTGATGCAGCGGGTGATAGGAACCCCCCAATGACTAATTAAGCAATTAGCTTAGTCTTTAATTACTTTCCTTCTGCAGAGATGCGTCTCCTCCGATTCTATTTTTCTTCTCTAGCGTCGCAGAAAGATCTTCCAGGGACCGTCTGGGCACATGAAAGGTACATACTACCCCTGTACCCCCTCCACGCACACTACACTGCAGCCACTGCCCTGAAGCCCCCTCCCACACACTACACTACCCTGCACCCCACACACTGCATCGCCGCTACCCTGCACCTCCCTCCCTGCACAAACTTCCCTTACCGTCTCTGGCTGGCTTCTTTCTTCATGCAGGAGTTGGTCCAACGGTCAGAGGATGCAGCAGCCTGGAACAGAAAACAGCGGACCGCCGGAGCAGGTGAGTATTCACTTTTTGTTGTTGTTGCACCACTGGATTTCCAAAGCAGAAAACCAAGCATGCAGAACATATTTTTAATATGCCACGTACTCCCCCTCCCCAGTACACATTGTTTATATGACACTTTCCCCACTCCTCAGCACACATTGACACCCCACCGCCACATAACACAATGACATGCCCCCCATCCCCAGCACACATTAATATTACACCTACGCTCCCCCTCCCCTCCCCAGCACACATTAATATTACACTTACACTCCCCACCACACACATTAATATTACACTTACACTCCCCACCTCCCCAGCACACACATTAATATTACATTTACACCCCCCCCAGCACACACATTAATATTACACTTACACTCCCCACCTCCCCAGCACACACATTAATATTATACTTACACCCCCCCAGCACACACATTAATATTACACTTACACCCCCCCCCCCCCAGCACACACATTAATATTACACTTACACCCCCCCCCCCCAGCACACACATTAATATTACACTTAAGGCCTGTACACACTATATCAAGAGAACGGCCGATATATCACGGGTCCGTCGGCCAGTGTGTACGGCCGATATGTCTGTGAACTCCGTCGTTCACAGACGTATCGCATCGGCCCCGCAGCACAGCCGACGGCCAATATATCGTCGCTGTGTGTGTACGGCGGTTGGACGACTGCCTGTACACATGCTGCGGCGGCCAGCGGTGATTGACAGCTGAACTGGGCAGGCGTGTGTACACGCCCGCCCAGTTCATGACGTCAGTCCCCGACGGATCGGGCAGTGTGTATGCTCAACACACTGCCCAATCCGTCCATAGATATATCTACTAGTGTGTACCCACCATTACACTCCCCCCCAGCACACACATTATTACACCTACACTCCCCCCCCTCCCCAGCACACACATTATTACACCTACACTCCCCCCCTCCCCAGCACACACATTATTACACCTACACTCCCCCCCCTCCCCAGCACACACATTATTACACCTACACTCCCCCCCAGCACAGACATTATTACAACTACACTCCCCCCCTCCCCAGCACAGACATTATTACACTTACACTCCCCCCCAGCACAGACATTAATATTACACTTACACTCCCCCCCAGCACAGACATTATTACACCTACACTCCCCCCCTGATAGAGTCCGTTATCTACCTTTTAACATTAGCTATATACTAATACCGTGTAGCCGTAATGGCCGCTAAACCACGTGCACGTGCTACGCCCTCCGTACGCTATTTGCGTATGAAGGCCTCGCACGTGGTACGCAAATTACGTACACACGCTACGCTGGGTGTATGGAATACACACAGCGAGCGTACACACAGACAGTACTTTTATAAACTTTAAACACAGAGCCTGATTATACTGTAAGTCTTAGTATTGAGATACTGCGATGATATACCACTGGTTAACCTGGGTATTTAAGCAAGCTGTTTGAGTGATTGAGATACATTGAAACCCTTTGTACTAGCTAGAGAAACACAGACACCCTGCTGAGGTTCCAAAACCTTTACTAACGAGATTTAGTTATGTAAAAAGGGAAAAATACAGTTAACATCTTATACACTACAGACTAACATCAATACCTAAACATGATAACTACACATATACAATATACAACAGTTTAACAATAACAGAGAGAGAGAGTATGGCAAATACAAACAGAGAACAAGTTGGTTACAGAGAAAAACTTACACACTGGGGAATGATCGCTGCGCAGTCCTGGTCACCAGCTCCATAGTTAGTCAGTGATGAAAACCTTTTGTGGAGAGTAGACTAAGCTGGCCCAAACTGGCTGTTCCTTATATACACTGCATACAGTACACTACAAAGGGACCTATATCTCATTGTTCATTGGACAGAGGAATCTGTCTTCACATTACAACAAAAGGTCATAGGTTTGTTTGAACAGGTGGGCTGTGACTATTCCAGACTGCTCAGGTGGGAGGGAATCTCAGGATTCCTACCACATGGACAATGAACCGCAAAATACAGTAAATGTCCAGAAACTATTTATAGACATAACTATACGCAGGAGCAATTAATCTCTACCTAACCAGCACCGGATTGTTTCTAATAAAATACTCTACCGTTGCATACCAAACACCACTGCTCAAAACCTGTCTGACCCTTCGTATCATGTAAAGAGGGATTTCTCTGTCCATGAACCAGCTACACTAAACAAACTTACTGATATTATTAAGGAGACCATAACCTACAAAATGCACTATTTGGATTAACTATGTGACAATTGAGTCGCCCGCCAGACGCACACAAACCCTACCGTAAATGCACATACCACGCGCTTGAGCGCATGTCCGTGGAGGCGCCGTCACGCAACTGCGAATATGCGCACGCACGGGAGAGAATGTGCACGTGCAGCGGGCAAGTGCATGGGGTTAGTACAAGGCATGAGAATAACAATATTTTTCAACTTTGACACCCCCCAGCACAGACATTATTACACCTACACTCCCCCCCCAGCACAGACATTATTACACTTACAATCTCCCCCCAGCACAGACATTATTACACTGACACTCCCCCCCCAGCACAGACATTATTACACCTACACTCCCCCCCCAGCACAGACATTATTACACTTACACTCCCCCCCCAGCACAGACATTATTACACCTACACTCCCCCCCCCCCAGCACAGACATTATTACACCTACACTCCCCCCCCTCCCCAGCACACACATTAATATTACACTAAAGGTCCATACACACTTAACGATAAAATGAGCGACGTCGCTCATTTTCCCCCTCCTTGAGCGACGTCGCTCATTTTATCGTTAAGTGTGTATGCCGCCAGCGACGACCGATGCGCGGCCCCGCGGGTCGGCAACGATCGTCGCTGTCGGTAGGGCATGCATGAAGGATGTGGACTGTCGTCCACGACCTTCATGCAGGGCTGGCGGGGGCGTGACGTCACTGAGCGATATGAGCGGTCATATCGCTCAGTGTGTACAGGCGGCCGCCGACCGGCCGGCCCGGGAGGGGGAAACGTTAGACGATGTCGCTCACAGAGCAACATCGTCTAATGTGTATGGGCCTTTACACTCTGTGCCTGTGGTGTGGCTGCTCCTCTACTCATGTCTGCAGGCTCCTCCATCACTGCACAGTGCACACAGGCAAGTGCACCACGTGACTTCCTGGGTTTTAGTGATTCCACGGAGGGGAGGGGAGAGAGGGAGTGGGTCTTCAGAGACAGGGGAAGGGAACAGGGGTGGACAGGGACGCTGCTGTCGGTCTCTAGCTTGACGTGCGGCGGGAGGAGCAAGGAGCAGACAGAAGGGCCCTGACACAGGAAATCCTCACACTGACTGAAGAGATGCTGCCGGCGCTGCTGCTGCCTGTCAGTGTGACAGCACTGCGCATCAGCAAGTCTGCAGAGCGGGGAGCGCCTCTCTTGCCCAGTGCCTCCCTGCTTTGCAGACCTTGCTGAGCGGGTAGCGACTGGCCTGGGCGCAGCAGCCGGCGGCAGCAGGGACATTTGCTTAGCACAGGGATACCGAGCAGGGAGAGCGCCTCTCCTTCCTGCCACCTCCCTGCACTGCATCCCTTTGTTGAGCGGTTAGCGCCGGTCCTGACAGCAGTATCACTGGAATTATACGGCAGTATCACTGGACTGGATTTATACTGCAGTGCCACTGGACATATACAGCAGTATCACTGGATTTATACGACAGTACCACTGGACATATATGACAGTATCACTGGACTTATATGGCAGTACCACTGGACTTATATGGCAGTACCACTGGACTTATACGGCAGCACAGGGACACCACCACTGGACTGATGCAGGACAACACAGCACCACTGCAATGGACTGGACTTATACAGCAGCACTGGGCATATGGCAGCAGACGACACCATTGTGACTGGTCACTGGACTGACATGCACAGGACACTACCACTCGTCTGATGCAGGACAACACAGCAACACTGCAATGGACTGGACTTATACAGCAGCACTGGACATATGGCAGCAGAGGACACCACCACTGTGACTGGACTGATGCAGCACAAGACACCACCACTGGACTGATGCAGCACAACACAGCACCACTGGACTGGACTTATACCGTTCTGGTTTCCGAGTCTGGCGGGAAGTCCGGTGCTCGGGACGTGATGTTCGGTAGGGTTCGGTTCTCAAAGAACCGAACCCGCTCATCTCTACTAAAAATACATCAATTCATTCAGTTGTAGCCAGCAGTATATCCAATGCTCCTCCAATGTTTAGCAGATTTTCAACAGAGTTAGTAGTTTTTTTTAGCATGCATCTTTTTCCATATTCATCATGTTAGTATAACCAAAAGCACATGATATTTGTTAGTAAGTTAGTTTTAGCATTGATGTTATAGAACTGCTGACGGGATTAGAAGGTTTCTGATACAGTCTCAGCAAATCGCTATTATATATACACACCACACAGCGGGACCGTCATCGTCACCAAGGACTCACAGCGAGATGCACGTGCTGATGCCAGGAGGAACACAGAGGACCAGGAGGGAAGCAGAGGAACATATAGCGGTGCAGAGCGCAACATAGATAGGTGTAGACCAGTCAGAGGAGGATTTAGACCTCATGGGGCCCTAAGCAAGACACCGATTCAGGGCCCACTTCACCAAACAATCCATGACATTATGTTTGATATTCAATTGATTATCGTGCCTGATTTCCCGTCTGCAGTGATGGTAGATCGCAGGGGTAAAATTCAATTATTTATGGTTTTCGCGCTGATCAAGCCCATAGAGGTCGGGTTTAGCCGCGTAAAGCAGCTAAACCTGACAAAAGTGCTGGGCGCAATCACAAAAAGTGCAGTTTGGGTGCCCAAATGAGTCACTTTACGCATTTCAGCTAGCCACCCCCTGAGTAGTGAGCTGAAATGTGCGCACTTAAGGCGTGCGCACTTACGGCATGCATTAAAAATAAAGGTGAGTGGCTTCGAGTAGTGTCCTCTAGTCACATTACCCCGCACAGTAGCATCCATTAGTCACATTACAATGCACAGTAGTGTCTGTTACACCAGGCATATCATCATAGGCGTGCACAGCTAATTTTATTAGGGGGTGCACCACTGGAGGGGCGTGTGTAGCACTATTTTACATTCTCTCAGTAAAATCGCATGGCCTAATCTAATTTCTCCTTAGTTCCTAATAATACAAGTAGATATAATAAACCCCAGAGAAATAAAATGACTGTTCACTACGGCATAACCCCGAGTCCTAGCTGCCACTGCACCCTATCGCTGCTTACACTTCCCCAACCTATCCCTGAACCAGTGGCGGAACTAGAGAGTGGTGGGCCCCCCTCCCCCACACACACACATCCCACCCGTAGCACCCCCCACCATCTATAATCTGATTTTGAGAGGGCCGTTCTGAAAAGTATGGGAGATTTAGGGGGCCAATCATTTGAGTTTTAATCTAACCTAATTAAGCAAATTTAGCTGAAAAGGCCTTTAAATTTGTGTTTTTATACATGTCTATGTGAATTTTTGTAAGTGTTCAAGATAATAAATATTGTTTTATTTGTATAAAGAGAAGCCTCATATCAATTTTATCAACAAGCAGATATATACCTACAATATTTTGCGCATTCCCCCTTTATATTGTGTTTTGTGTGGGGCCATCTGACTAGCTGCAGTCTAAGGGCTAATTCACACGCTCCGGTTTTGACCGTCACAGCAAACTCCCGGATGGTTGTTTGCCGTGCCGGGATTGTAATCAATACTTATGCCAGATGACTTCTTTCACACGGCACGGAGGCGGCATGGTCGCAGTGTAGCAGCCACATCTATCCACTAAAGAGGACGGCTGCTGGGCCGTGCCGTCCCTGGAGTGTGTGTGTGAATGTGTTCTCCCCCCCCCCCCCCCCCCCCGGGTTCTTGTGCCGCTGCTACTACACATGCGCACAGTTTTAAACAAGGCACAAAACCGTTGTGTGTGTGTAAGGACCTGCCAGACGGTAAAAAACTGGACAGTTTGTCTGGCTTTTTGCCATCCGACCAAAACCTGAGTGTGTGAAATAGCCTTAATTGTCACTATATAACGATTTATATTTGAAGATAAGTATAGTCTATACCACAAGGAATAGATGATACTAGCAAGCAATAACTGTCTGCTCTTGATTTCTGCGTTGTATCTCCCCCCATGTCTATTATTATGGTTTTTGGAGCCCAAGGCAAGATGAGAAACGGCGCGCCCCCCCCCCCCCCCTACCCCTCCCCACCAACACACGCAGAATTTTTTTTTCTGTAAAAGCACGATAGAAAATTAGAAATCTTCTAAACTGTAGATACATAATCTAGTGTTCCTGCTAGAATGAGGGCTGGGCAGAGCGTCATTGAGTGTGCCATGCATTCCCAAAAAGGGTGTGTGGCTGACTGGGAAGGGGCCATGGCTCCACGCTTTTTAAATAAATAAGAACGGAGTGGGGCTCTTTTTTTATATTTCTTAAGCAAGGCCTGGTGCATTTTTTTTTATTATTAAAGAAAGGGGTGGCCCCAGGGTGGCTTTTTAAAAATTATAAACATGCCACATAGTAGTAGTACCCAATATACAAGTTATGCCACACAGTAGTAGTACCCCATGTACACGTTACACCACAGAGTAGTTGAGCCCATTATACACATTATGACACACATTAGTAGTACCCATTATACGCATGCCAAACTGTAGTAGTATACCTTATGCCACACAGTAGTAGTACCCATTATACACATCATGCCACATGGTAGTAGTACCCCATATGTTACGCCACACAGTAGTAGTAGTACCCCATGTACACGGTACGCCACAGAGTAGTAGTGCCCATTATACCACACAGTAGTAATACCAATTATATACATTATGCCAAAACAGTAGTAGTGTCCATTATGCCACACAGTAGTCGTACCCATTATGCACATCATGCCACATGGTAGTAGTACCCCATGCACACGTTACGCAACACAGCAGTACTGTAGCACCCCATGTACACGTTACGCCACGGAGTATTAGTGGCCATTACACATTATGCCACACAGTAGTAGTGCCCATTTTGACCACCATCCACCTTAAGGTCCTTAACATAGAAGACACTGGAGACAGACAGAGACAGGCAAATCAATTATACTCATCTGTGCACTGCAGAGTTTACTTACAGCTGCCCTCCAGGGCCAGGCTCCTAAGAGTAGACAGACATTGCAATATAAAATCCTAGGGAGGCAGACACAACAGTTGAGATGAGAGTCTCTGGGTCCTCCTACTCCTCCTCAGTCCTCCTCACTGCGGCCCCCAGTTTTGTACACTTGTCATGCCACCCATCAGCCCCGCTAGGGCACCAACCATGCAGATTCTGTTTGGGATTTTGAAACCTATGATGGCTTCTCGACACCCCGCCCAGCCAATGAGGCTGTATCTGGCTGGCAGCTGTATCCCAAATCCCCGCCCCATCCTGCTCCTATTGGCCGGTCGGATGCTACCTCCTTATAAAATCCTTTCTCTTATTGGCCCGGTGGCGTCTATCCATACCCACGAACCCAGGGCTGGTTCTAGGGTGTTTAGTGCCCCCTGCAAACTATATATTTTTGCCCTTCTACAAATGGGAGAGGCAATGGGTGACACTGGGGAGAGGCAGCGGGTGACACAGTGGGAGATGCTGGGGAGAGACAGTGGGTGAGACAGTAGGTGACACTGAGGAGAGGCAGTGGGTGACGCACAGTAGGTGATGCTGGGGAGAGGCAGTGGTTGATGCTGGGGAGAGGCAGTGGGTGACAGTCAGTAGGTGACGCTTGGGAGAGGAAGTGGGTGACCACAGATTGTGACGCTAGGGAGAGGCAGCGAGTGACGCACAGTAGGTGATGCTGGGGAGAGGCAGTGGGTGATGCTGGGGAGAGGCAGTGGGTGACAGTCAGTAGGTGACGCTTGGGAGAGGAAGTGGGTGACCACAGATTGTGACGCTAGGGAGAGCCAGTGGGTGACGCTGGGGAGAGGCAGTGGGTGACCACAGATTGTGACGCTAGGGAGAGCCAGTGGGTGACGCTGGGGAGAGGCAGTGGATGACGCACAGTAGGTGATGCTGGGGAGAGGCAGTGGGTGATGCTGGGGAGAGGCAGTGGGTGACAGTCAGTAGGTGACGCTTGGGAGAGGAAGTGGGTGACCACAGATTGTGACGCTAGGGAGAGCCAGTGGGTGACGCTTGGGAGAGGAAGTGGGTGACCACAGATTGTGACGCTAGGGAGAGCCAGTGGGTGACGCTGGGGAGAGGCAGTGGGTGACGCACAGTAGGTGATTCTGGGGAGAGGCAGTGGGTGACAGTCAGTAGGTGACGCTTGGGAGAGGAAGTGGGTGACCATAGATTGTGACGCTAGGGAGAGCCAGTGGGTGACACTGGGGAGAAGCAGTGGGTGACATAGTGGGAGATGCTGGGGAGAGACAGTGGGTGACAGGCAGTAGGTGACACTGGGGAGAGGCAGTGGGTGACACGCAGTAGGTGACACTGGGGAGAGGCAGTGGGTGACACGCAGTAGGTGACACTGGGGAGAGGCAGTGGGTGACACGCAGTAGGTGACACTGGGGAGAGGCAGTGGGTGACACGCAGTAGGTGACACTGGGGAGAGGCAGTGGGTGACACGCAGTAGGTGACACTGGAGAGAGGCAGTGGGAGACTGCAGTATGTGACACTATGGAGATGCAGTGGGTTATGCTGGGGAAAGTCAGTGGGTGACACAGTAGGGTGCGCTGTGGAGAGGCAGCGGATGACAGCAGTAGGTGAGGATGGAAAGAGGCAGTGGGTGACACGCAGTAGGTGATGCTAGGAAGAGGCAGTGGGTGACGCTCAGGAGAGGCAGTGGGTGACATAGTGGGAGATGCTGGGGAGAGACAGTGGGTGACAGGCAGTAGGTGACACTGGGGAGAGGCAGTGGGTGACACGCAGTAGGTGATACTGGGGAGAGGCAGTGGGTGACACGCAGTAGGTTACACTGGGGAGAGGCAGAGGGTGACAGCAGTATGTGATGCTAGGAAGAGGCAGTGGGTGACGCTCGGGAGAGGCAGTGGGTGACATAGTGGGAGATGCTGGGGAGAGACAGTGGGTGACAGGCAGTAGGTGACACTGGGGAGAGGCAGTGGGTGACACGCAGTAGGTGACACTGGGGAGAGGCAGAGGGTGACACGCAGTAGGTGACACTGGGGAGAGGCAGTGGGTGACACGCAGTAGGTGACACTGGGGAGAGGCAGTGGGTGACACGCAGTAGGTGACACTGGGGAGAGGCAGTGGGTGACACGCAGTAGGTGACACTGGGGAGAGGCAGTGGGTGACACGCAGTAGGTGACACTGGGGAGAGGCAGTGGGTGACACGCAGTAGGTGACACTGGGGAGAGGCAGTGGGAGACTGCAGTATGTGACACTATGGAGATGCAGTGGGTTATGCTGGGGAAAGTCAGTGGGTGACACAGTAGGAGGTGCTGTAGAGAGGCAGTAGGGTGCGCTGTGGAGAGGCAGCGGATGACAGCATACCCTCCAACATTGGCCCTCATTCCGAGTTGTTCGCTCGGTAAAAATCTTCGCATCGCAGCGATTTTCCGCTTAATGCGCATGCGCAATGTCCGCACTGCGACTGCGCCAAGTAAATTTGCTATGCAGTTAGGATTTTTACTCACGGCTTTTTCATCGGTCTGGCGATCGTAATGTGATTGACAGGAAATGGGTGTTACTGGGCGGAAACAGGCCGTTTTATGGGCGTGTGGGAAAAAACGCTACCGTTTCCGGAAAAAACGCAGGAGTGGCCGGAGAAACGGAGGAGTGTCTGGGCGAACGCTGGGAGTGTTTGTGACGTCAAACCAGGAACGACAACCACTGAACTGATCGCAAATGCCGAGTAAGTCTGAAGCTACTCAGAAACTGCTACGAGGTGTGTAATCGCAATATTGCGAATACTTCGGTCGCAATTTTAAGATGCTAAGATTCACTCCCAGTAGGCGGCGGCTTAGCGTGAGCAACTCTGCTAAAATCGCCTTGCGAGCGAACAACTCGGAATGAGGGCCATTTTACACTGAAAAATCGGTACAAATCCGAAAAAGGGGCGTGGCCGCGGGTAAAGGGGCGTGGTCACGCCCCTTTTCCTATACTTTCAATGGAAGTTTGGAGAGCCAAAAATCGGTACAGACCATGAAAAAAAGGTACTGTACCTATTAAAAGGGTACAGTTGGAGGGTATGTGACAGCAGTAGGTGAGGATGGAAAGAGGCAGTGGGTGACAGCAGTAGGTGACGCTGGGGAGAGGCATGGAGGGGAAGGGGTGAGGCACCTGTACCCGCACACCAGCAGACCAGAGGTAGGAGACCGTAATGCACCACCGACACAGAACAAGCTGCAGCTGCTGCTGGTCGATGGGGAAGCTGCATCCAACAGGTTGCAGGGAATCCAGCGGAGGGTGGCACAGTGGCAGGGAAAACACCCGGGGAAGGTTTGACAAAGTAACTTGGAAAGAAGACAGGGTGAGGGCTGACAGTAACTAGAACAGAACACAAGGGGGTGACACAGTGACTGGGACAGAACATGGGGGTGGGTGGTGGTGACACAGTAATTGGGACAGAATACAGAGGGGGGGGGTGTGACACAGTGACCAGGAGAGAACACAGAGAAGGGGGGGGGGGGGGTATGACAGTGACTGAGACAGGACACAGAGGAGGGGGGTGACGCAAGGGGGGGGTGACATAGTGGCTGTGAGAGAACTCTAAATTAATCGGAAACCCCCTTTTCAAAATCCTGTGTTTGCCCCTGGGTACCTGTGATCGCAAGAAGGGGAACGGGGGGGGGGGGGATGATGTGCACCTATGAGCAGGGGGAAGGGGGAATGTCGTACATACAGGAGCAGGGGGGGTGCTGTGCACCTGTGAGCATAGGGGGGACGGACGCTGTGCACCTATGAGCGGGGGGAGGGGGGCACACGCGATCGTGGGAGGGTTTCTGTGCACCCATAAGCAGGAGGAGGGGGGGTGCACTGGGCGCACGTGAAGGGGGGGGGGGGTGACATGCAACAGCTGTCACAGAGGAAGTCAGCAAACATGAAAATATAATTTCCATACATTTGTAAAGGTCTTATACACCTACCAGGTGGATTGAAGGTGCAGTAAAGTTAAGGAATCCACTTGAGGGGGGACGCTGTGAACTCGGGATCAGGGGAGGGGGGCACTGCACTCACAATCGCGTGAGGGGGAGAAAACTGTGCACCCAATGTGAGGGTGGATTGAGGTGCGCTGAAGCATCAGCAATCGTGAGAGGACACCCATGAGCAGGAAGGGACACTTGCGATCACGGGAGGGGGGGGGTAAGCTATGCACCCATGATGACCAGAGGAGTGGCACCCGCGATCACAGGAGGGGGGGTGCGCTTTGCACACGTGATCACAGGAGGGGGATGCGCTCAGCACTGTGCGCCCGCGATCACAGGAGGGGGGGTGCGCTCAGCGCTGTGCACCCGCGATCACAGGAGGGGGGGGTGCGCTCTGCGCCCGCGACCTCAGGAGGGGGGTGCGCTGTGCACCCGCGATCACAGGAAGGGGGGGTGCGCTGTGCACCCGCGTTCACAGGAGAGGGGAGTGCGCTCAGCGCTGTGTACCCGCGATCACAGGAGGTGGAGGACGCGCTGTGCACCCTTGAGCTGGGGTGGGGGGACGGACGGACGACTCTGTACAGTACACCAGTGAGCAGTTGGAGGGGGAGCACCAGCGGTAGGGGGATGGATGATGTACACACATTAGCATGTGTGTGTAGGGGGTTTAGGATGCATGATAAGGATCAGCGCTGCAGTGCTTTGAGCAGTGTCGGACTGAGGCATGTAGGGCCCATCGGGGGAATGCAGTGGTAGGGGCCCATGTTTAGGGGTGTGGCCAGTCTCTAGATGCCTAACCATTTTGCAAGTGTTGGTCCCCTAGATAAATATATACAGTAAATAGTGTAGTGCATGCATGATAATGTACTAGATCAGTAACAGCACAGTCTGAAACCTGATCCCTAGAGGAGGGGGTGGATCCCAGGCAGTAGGGCCCACCGGTGGTTTCGCCTGTACCCTTGTGGGCCAGTCCAAGCCTGGCTTTGAGTGACAGTCGCAGCAACTGAGTGGACAGCAGTGGAGCATAGATGGCGCCTCGACTGCCCGGTGCTTCCCTCACTGCTTTGCTCAACTAGCTGACCGCTTAGCGCTGGCCCTGCACGCACCCCTGCAGACACTCCACTGCATAGTATAGTACATACATTCCCCTGCCTGGCGGCGCCCCTCTCTGCTGAACCTGTCACAGCGCCCAGGGCACATGCCCTGCTCGCCCAGGGCACATGCCCTGCTCGCCCCGCCCTTGTTACGCCTCTGTCTGTGTCCATTACTACTATGCGGCCCCCTCTGTCCATTATGCCCCACCTTTGTCCATTATTATGTGTCCTCCCTCTTTCCATTATTATGCCTCCCTCTGTGCCCATTATTATACCTCTCCCACTGTGTCTATTATTAGTGTCCCGTCCCCCCTGCCCATTATTATGCCTCCTCTCTGTGCCAATTATTATACCTCTCCCACTGTGTCTATTATTAGTGTGTGTGTCCCCTGCCCATTATTATGCCTCCCCTCAGTGTCCATTATTATACCTCTCCCACTGTGTCTATTATTAGTATTCCCCTCCCCCCTGCCCATTATTATGCCTCCCCTCTGTGCCCATTATTATACCTCTCCCACTGTGTCTATTATTAGTGTCCCATCCCCCCTGCCCATTATTATGCCTCCCCTCTGTGCCCATTATTATACCTCTCCCACTGTGTCTATTATTAGTGTCCCATCCCCCCTGCCCATTATTATGCCTCCCCTCTGTGCCAATTATTATACCTCTTCCACTGTGTCTATTATTAGTGTGTTTCCCCCCTGCCCATTATTATGCCTCCCCTCAGTGTCCATTATTATACCTCTCCCACTGTGTCTATTATTAGTATCCCCCCCCTGCCCATTATTATGTCTCCCCTCAGTGTCCATTATTAGCCCCCCCATATCCATTATTATGCCTCCTTTATGTGTTCTTCATTAGTCCACCTTGACCATTATTATGTGCCCCCCCCTTCCGTGTCATTTACTATGTATCCCCCTTTGTCCATTATTATCCCCACCCCCCCTTTTGTGTCCATTAAGTTCTCCCACAGACACACCACTGTATTGGTTATGGTGTTCCTCCCCTCCCCATAAGTTCACTTACTGTACTCAGACTCTGCGGCGGCTCCTCTTCCAGGCAGCACTCCATTAGTCAAGAGGATCCAGTGCAAATGGCGCCTCCCGTCAGTGGCACCCACGCAGAGCCCTTCGCAATGGCACACATGTGATGCCATTGCGGCGTGACGACACACGGAGCGGACAAGAAGGGAGGGACGGGACAAAGATCAGCGGGTGAGAGGGATCACTGGTGCTGCTGCCTGTCATGAAGTTTGACAGGCACAGCGCCGCAGCACTGCGGCAGACAGTAGCCAGGTTAGCAAAGCGGGGAGAGCGCCTCCCTGCTTTGCATACCCTTGCAGAGAGGGATGCGCTGGGCCTGCCTACAGCCTGGCCTCTGATCACAGCTCGGCTGTCATCATGTTGCAACATGCGTGGTGCGTGGGAGGTGCCGGACATTAGGGGGTGCCTGTGCGCACCAGGCACCCCCCGTGCGCACGCCTATGCATATCATTTATACACATTACGCCAAGTACAGCACATTATACACATTATGGGGCCAATTCAGTAAGGTTAGCACGCATGCTGGGGGCTGCCCAGCATGCTGACCGGCGCCTCCCCCCCTGTTTCAAGCAGAAATTGCGAACAGCACGCAATTTCTGCTTGTTAGCAGAAATTAAGGATTACTCCTGCCGGCGCAGCCTAGCTGCGGCTGCAGGAGTCCCGGCGCCATTTTTGTTGTTCCAGTGGCTGCGTGTGACGTCACGTAGCCGCTGCGGCTGCACTCCGAAACCCCCCCGTTTGCGCGTACCAGCCCACCATTTGGGCTGGCATGCCCCCGCAATGCTCCGTTTCCACCCAGAAAACGGAGCGTTGCGCCCCCCTCCCGCACCGTGACCGCCTCTGCCTGATTGACAGGCAGAGGCGATCGTAATTTCTGCAGCCCCATGCAGAAATTGCGGGCGCATGCACAGTAGAGCCTGCTGTGCATGCGCCCGTGGCCCCTCAGCAAAAATTCTGTATGAATCACTACTTGCGATTCATACTGAATTTGCCCCTGTGCCAGGCAGAGCTGCTTATACACATTATGGCAGGTACAGCACCATGATGCACATTATGCCAGATACAGCACCATTATAACATTACACCAGGTACAGCACCATTATACACATTACGCCAGATACAGCACCATTATACACATTACGCCTGGTACATCTATTATACACATTGCGCCAGGTACAGCACCATTATACACATTGTGCCAGGTACAGCACCATTATACACATTACACAAGGGACAGCACCATTATACACATTACACAAGGTACAGCACCATTATACACATTACGCCAGGTACAGCCATTATACACATTGCGCCAGATACAGCCATTATACACATTGCGCCAGGTACAGCCATTATACACATTACGCCAGGTGCAGCACCATTATACACATTGCACCAGGTACAGCCATTATACACATTGCGCCAGGTACAGCAATTATACACATTGCGCCAGGTACAGCACCATTATACACATTACGCCAGGTACAGCACCATTGTACACATTATGCAAGGTACAGCACCATTATACACATTGCGCTAGGTACAGCCATTATACACATTGCACCAGTTACAGCCATTATTCACATTACGCCAGGTACAGCCATTATACACATTGTGCCAGGAACAGCACCATTATACACATTGCGCCAGGTACAGCCATTATACACATTTTGCCAGGTACAGCCATTATACACATTGCGCCAGGTACAGCCATTATATACATTGCTCCAGGTACAGCCATTTGACGAAGTCGAAAATATTTCAGTACACACATCACGTACAAACTACACACAGATGGCCTCCGTGCGCGTACTTGTTCTGACGTGAGTGCGCATATTCGCAAGTTGCGTATGATCGCTCCCGCGGTCCTGCGTATTAGCACGTGGTATGAGTAATTACGGTAGTGTTTGTAATCGCATGGAAAAGCCATAAAAACACATTACATATTTAATCCACATAGTACACAATGTACACATAGTCTACATGCACCACACCAGCGAGTTATATTTGCTTAAAGGGTATGATAACAAAGGGATTCACCTTTACAGGATAGGAGGGGACAGAATTAGGTTAGGAGGTGGTGTTTGGTATCCAGCTGTAGGGTATTTTAAGAGCAATATTCCGGTGTTAGTTTGCAG
Organism: Pseudophryne corroboree; assembly: GCF_028390025.1. Taxonomy (NCBI): domain Eukaryota; kingdom Metazoa; phylum Chordata; class Amphibia; order Anura; family Myobatrachidae; genus Pseudophryne; species Pseudophryne corroboree. Next base: position 137,029,410 of record NC_086451.1, read on the forward strand.
AAGATCGCACGCTCCTGCGAATAGTTATGCGCAGGAGCAGAATATTAATATCAACTGTATTTACTGTACTCCTGATATTCGGCGGGAACCCAGTGGAGAACATCTGCAAGTGCACCTGGACCAGACATCGCCCACCTATTCAAACAGACCTATGACCTCTCCTGTACTGTAAATGACCATCCCAGTGACCAATAGACAAAGAGATTACAGTTTCCATTGTGTTAGGTTTTGGACAAATGTATAAAAAGCCAGCTGCAGGTCCGGTCACACACAATCTCTGAAGATCATCTACCTTGATGATTGAGGATCGGACCGGGAAGCGCAGGCGAACAAATGTATGTACCATTGACTGTAGCCTTTTTTTCTTATTGTATTGTATTGTATTATTCTTGTAACCCCCTGCTAATAAAGATAACCGTTGGTGGGTTGGACCCCAACATAGTTTTGAAATACAATTTAGTGTCGTGTCCCATTTCCTGCTAAGGTTTAAGGTATATTACTATCACAAGTGTAGCTGCATTGGGGTGGTCTTCAGTATGCCGCATGTTGGGATCCCGGCACACAGTATACCGGTGCCGGAATCCCGACACCCGGCATACCGACATATATTCTCCCTCGTGGGGTTCCACGACCCCCCTGGAGGGAGAATAAAATAGCGTGGCACACGTAGCGCGCCACCGTGCCCGCAAGGGGCTCATTTGCGCTCATCACACTGTCAGTATGCCGGCGGTCAGGCTCCCAGCGCCGGTATGCTGGTCGCCGGGAGCCCGGGCGCCGGCATACCATACTACACCCGCTGCATTGTGCTCTCAGCGTGTCCGTGTGTGAGTGTATGCACTGCGTGTACTGTGTACATCCATCGCGGCGTGAGTGCGCAAAGTGGATACAGGGTACGGGCCTTTGTACGCTATCTGTGTAAAAAGTACGTAAGATAAGGATTACATACAGCGGCCGCAGCGGCTTGAAATAAAGTGTATTAAGGTATAGCTTTCTGTCCTGTTAAATAATCAATATTCACAATTGGGGGCTCGATCCGTTTTTTCACACACAGAAAAACAGATCATAGCAGACTTTAATCTATCAGCAAAGGGTGGAAATACATCTTTACGTTAAACCTTTTTCTGGTTGCTGGATGTTTTAAAACCCTATTTGTGTGCTGTTAGATTGCGTATGCTCTGTCTAGTCAGCAGAGGTGCTGATAGAATCCGGAGGTAAACAGAAAAAAGCTATTTAAAAATCTGTAATTTTTTTGGGCGCCAAAAGCGTACACAAAGGGTACCGATACTTTGCATACCCTCTCACATATTGTTGCCACAAGGTATAGATTTTTAGATCAGTTTAGATCTGTGTGAAATCGGATACATTTGTGTGTTATATAGATAAATTTGATATAGTATATTAAGGGCATAATTGTAAAACACAAAACGCAGTTCTAGCCTAGTCGTTACGGTTTACACAGAACAAGTGTGGGTTGTGTTTAGTGGGCAATAGTAGTTTTTATTGCTCACATTTATCGAAGTTGTGTGATTTGTTTTATTGCGTACGCAAGTCGGTACACGTGGTACGGTACGTGAGGACAGCGTACAAAAATGTGCACGTGGCGCAAGGCCGCACACGTGGCATAAAGGTATGCACGGTTGCGTGATTACGCAAGCTTGCATAGGGTTGCGTGCGCGTAATAGAATCACACGATAGTTGTTCAATTAAGGTGGGATAGTATACCTTAAATACAAATAGCACAGTAATATCCGATTTCAAAAGCAGATTAGTATAAGACTTTTGTCTAAACTGTACTGCCTCTGGGGTAAAGCTGCTAATCAGAAAGAGTGGAAATTTTCTGTACAGAAAAACACTGTGGGGGAAATTTACTAAGCTCCCGATTTTGACCGAGATGCCGTTTTTTCATCAAAGTGTCATCTCGGTAATTTACTAAGCACTAATCACGGCAGAGATGAGGGCATTCGTAATTTTTTGCAAGTCCAAGTAAAAAATTACGAATGAATACACCATCGGTCAAAACGCGGCTGTTTAAGTATGAATCTCGGTCATTTACTAAGAAGTGCAAAGCAAAAAAAAAACAAACACTGCCGTGAAAAATTACAACTCGTAAAAAAGTGCTAAAAAAAAACAGACCTTTTTTTTTTATTCGTGATTGGATAGGCATGCACGGATCCATGAGATCCGTGCATGTATATCAGTGGGAAGGGGTGGGAAAGTGCTTGTTGTTTCAAAAAAATTGCGTGGGGTCCCCCCTCCTAAGCATAACCAGCCTCGGGCTCTTTGAGCCGATCCTGGTTGCCGAAATATGGGAAAAAAAATGACAGGGGTTCCCCCATATTTAAGCAACCAGCATCGGGCTCTGCGCCTGGTCCTGGTTCCAAAAATACGGGGGACAAAAAGAGTAGGGGTCCCCCGTATTTTTAAAACCAGCACCGGGCTCCACTAGCTGGACAGATAATGCCACAGCCGGGGGTCACTTTTATATAGTGCCCTGCGGCCGTGGCATCAAAAATCCATCTAGTCACCCCTGGCCGGGGTACCCTGGGGGAGTGGGGACCCCTTCAATCAAGGGGTCCCCCCCCCCCCAGCCACCCAAGGGCCAGGGGTGAAGCCCGAGGCTGTCCCCCCCCATCCAATGGGCTGCGGATGGGGAGGCTGATAGTCTTTGTTGTAAAAGAAAAGATATTGTTTTTAGTAGCAGTACTACAAGGCCCAGCAAGCCTCCCCCGCATGCTGGTACTTGGAGAACCACAAGTACCAGCATGCGACGGAAAAACGGGCCCGCTGGTACCTGTAGTACTACTACTAAAAAAATACCCAAAAAAAGACAAGACACACACACCGTGAAAGTATAATTTTATTACATACATACACACATACATACATACATACTTACCTTAAGTTCCCACGCAGGTCCACGTACTTGAAAAAAAAAAAAAAACGGTGTCCCGACCACGAACTGAAAGGCAGCACACGGCAGTGTTACAATGTAGCGCCTATGCGCTACATTGTAACCAATGATGGGAACTTTCTGCCCTGCGGTTGACCTAAAGTGACGTCACCGCTGAGCAGAAAGTTCCCAGCATTGGTTACAATGTAGCGCATAGGCGCTACATTGTAACACTGCCGTGTGCTGCCTGTCAGTGAGGACAGGAGCACACAGCTGATCAGGAGAGTGCTACAACGTGGCGCTCCCTGATTGGCTGAAGAAACCCACTTAGACAGAAGTCAAAGTGGGTTTCTGGCATTCGTGGAAAGGTGACCCATGTGCAAACATGGGTCCCCTTTCAGTTCGTGGTCGGGACACCGTTTTGTTATTTTTTTCAAGTACGTGGATTACCCCTGGATTTCCCGAGGAGCCTGGACCCCTGGATCTCGTGAGTATAATTTCTTCAACAGGTACCCCTTGGATTCTACTGGAGAAGAGGACCGACCTGCGTGGGAACTTAAGGTAAGTATGTATGTATGTGTGTATGTATGTAATAAAATTATACTTTCACGGTGTGTGTGTCTTGTCTTTTTTTGGGTATTTTTTTAGTAGTAGTACTACAGGTACCAGCGGGCCCGTTTTTCCGTCGCATGCTGGTACTTGTGGTTCTCCAAGTACCAGCATGCGGGGGAGGCTTGCTGGGCCTTGTAGTACTGCTACCAAAAACAATATCTTTTCTTTTACAACAAAGGCTATCAGCCCATTGGATGGGGGGGACAGCCTCGGGCTTCACCCCTGGCCCTTGGGTGGCTGGGGGGGGGACCCCTTGATTGAAGGGGTCCCCACTCCCCCAGGGTACCCCGGCCAGGAGTGACTAGTTGGATTTTTGATGCCACGGCCGCAGGGCACTATATAAAAGTGACCCCCGGCTGTGGCATTATCTGTCCAGCTAGTGGAGCCCGGTGCTGGTTTTAAAAATACGGGGGACCCCTACTCTTTTTGTCCCCCGTATTTTTGGGACCAGGACCAGGCGCAGAGCCCGATGCTGGTTGCTTAAATATGGGGGAACCCCTGTCATTTTTTTTCCCATATTTCGGCAACCAGGATCGGCTCAAAGAGCCCGAGGCTGGTTATGCTTAGGAGGGGGGACCCCACGCAATTTTTTTTATAAATTTTACAGTGTTTAATTAAAAAAAAAAAAAAATAGAACCCCAGCACGGATCACACAGATCCGGCCGAGATTAATTGTAAAAAAGTCGGCAGTGTTTTGCTAATCACTGCCGTAAAAAACACAAAAAAAACACGAATGACATCGACATCGGAAGAAAAGAAAAACCCGAATACGACAGCTTAGTAAATCCATCGTAACAAATTCAAAAAGTTGCAGTTTTACACTTTCGATGTCATTCGTGATTGAACTTTGACCTGAAACGGGAAAATACGAATCTTAGTAAATTTACCCCTGTGTATTTGTGTGAGCTGAAAGCGGAGTGAGTGGATTTGAACCCATGGAATTCGGGATCCCGTCGTTGGTACACCAAGTAAGTGGACGCTTGGCGGCGTGAGGCGGCTGACTCACGTTAGTATAGATAGTAAAGTATGCAAATCGTGAGGAGATTTGCAGAGGAGCGTAATAGGGAATTGTGCATTGTGTAGTATTCAAGTAAAAGGTTTTTTGTTACGCTCCGTCTGAGGATCGCAGCTTGTATATTTGACTCCAGTGGTCGTAGAGCGGATAGGTAACAAGTACCTATATGCTGTGCGATTGGACTGCGTGTTTGTGGGTGCGATACGTGACGCAATTTGATACCCTTGTGCGAACTTTTTGCACAAAACCGCGGTATCATTAGCGCCGTGTAGAGCATACGCAAGCTTGATTTGTGTATAAGAACATAGGGAGTTTTCGCTGGTCTCTCTCAGGAAAATCTCCAACGGTGGATATTCACTGGAAAAGGTAAGTCACTCCTAAAACTTCCAGTGAGTAGAAACCAGTTAGGGTCCCCACTGGGTACGCGGTGGTCACTATTGGAGTGAGTCGTGGTACATCAGCGGAGAAGGAGTGGGTGACAGCGCTCGAAGAACTTTCACCATCTATTCGTGTCGTGCATTGGGGATTAGGTAAAAGGAAAAAGTCCGCAATGGGATCCAATTGCACAAGCGGTGGACGTATGGTAGCCAGGGTTCAGGTTGAAGAGCCGCGGCCCAAGGGGTCAGCAAGGTTTATTATGTGTGGGAAATATGGTCCACACGCGGAGACTTTTTGTTCTGAATGGGTACGTATGACTTCAGAAGATAGGGTATCATTCCCTAGGATCGGCAGCTTTGAACCAGAGGTAGTACAGAACATAAGTATTAGGATATGTCTGATAAAATCCAGAAAACAAAGGATTAGACATACAGATTGTTTAAACTTGTGGCAGCAAGAGGGTGATGTGCAGAGGGAATTGGCTCGCACAGCAGGTTCCAAACCTAGCGGGAAAGCAAGGGCGACCGCACCACCACCACCATATGTTGATGGGGAGAAATTGGCTACAAGCAATGGTGCATTGGTAAAGGATAGGAAAGTAAATTATCCATGTGTTAACCCTAACCCTTGCCAGATGTATCCCGTTTTAAATTTTCCCCAGGACTGTGAGCAGGAAGATGAGCCCAGCATGATATCGGCACTCTCTCTAGTAGCCACCATACAAAATACTCAGGTGGGCACGGCCCAACCACCAAGGGTTGTAGCGATGCCCCCCAGCGGAGGGGTAAGTGAGGTTATGTCCACAGGTTAGAACGGCACCATACACTATGCGGAGACTATAGCTCCCCGCATTATAGAGTCAAGCCAAAATGATGTAGTTAAATTAAATCCTGTCAGGGTGATTGCAGTTCCCAACGGGAGAACTGACAATCAGGGAGTAACTCCCATCAGGAACATTGCCATGCATTGTCCCTGGTCCCGAGCAGAGTTAAGGTAATTCATGTCAGAATTCCCCGATCCCAGAAAAGATCTAGTCGGATGCCAGAAATTCATTAGAGAGTTAGGTAACGCCCATGAGCCCACAAACAAAGATTGGCAAACAGTGCTACGGATGTGTCTACCCTCAAATATTGACATCATGAAATTCATAACGGATTGTAAGTTAGATGCAGAAGTACCTCTCACTGATGAGTACAATCAGGAGAACGTAAAGCAAATCAATCTGCAATTAGGAGTGTATTTCCCTACTATTGTTAAATGGAATAAAATCTTCTCCATAAGACAAAAGTAAGGTGAAATGGCATCTGAATATTTCCATCGAGCACTGCAGGAAATAGCTAGATACACTGGGATCGAGGACATTAAGGACAATGCACATCACAGGGAGGTAGTTGTCTCTGTGTTAATGGATGGTTTAAAGGAAACACTGAGGACTAGGGTGCAAACCTCTCTACCTAACTGGAGAGGTATCTCGGTGGCTGCGTTGAGAGAGTCCGCTATCGAGCACGATCGGAATATCAGTAAACACAGGGAGTCGCAAGGGGATAGGCTGATGACAGTAAGTATACAGGCTCTTACAGCAAAACCACATCAGCCAAAACCCCAGACCCCTGATGGTAAGTCACGTGTAATAGTATGCTACAATTGCCAGAAGGAAGGACATTACTCAAGGGAATGTAGAAATAAAGGGACACATAATGTATACAGAGCCCCTAGACCAGGATACGAACCACGCTATAACACACATAGTTGGGAACAGGGACCACATAGAGGGGAAACACGGAGGTACCCACCTAGGAGGGACTGGCAGACCTCCGAAAACTCTCAGTTATCCCCCTCACATATCGTAGCTGCCAATGCGCTGCAGGAAGGTCCCACTACACAATAGAGGTCAGGCCACACCTGTAGTCTACAGCCAGTGAAGTTGATTGCTAGCCTTGGAAAGGAACCTGAGGTCATGGTTGATGTAGCTGGTGTACCATTACCTTTTCTTGTACATACAGGGGCGGCCAGGTCAGTGTTGAATTCCACATCAGGTGTGAAAACCACGGGAAAAACGATTTCGGCAATGGGAGTAACAGGAACAGTGCAACAATACCCTTTGAGTAGACCTGCAGAGATTACGATATGGCCCTTGCAAACCAAACATTCTTTCCTGTTGGCAGCATCAGCTCCGGAAATGATCTCACAAATACCGGGTTCCCTTTGGACCAAAGATGGACAGGACACTGGATTGATGGCGAATGTAGCTCCAGTAGCAGTACAAGTAAAAGATGGCAGGATAGCTCCAAAAATCCCTCAATATCCTCTGAAGCCAGAGGTAGAGTTAGGAGTGTACCCTGTCATAGAGCGGCTGCTACAGCAGGGCATCCTAGTCAGGACGTCCAGCACCGCCAATAGCCCCATCTTCCCTGTGAAAAAGAGTGGGGGGATGGGTTATAGGCTAGTGCAGGATTTAAGGGGGATAAACAAAATAGTTGAGATTCAATTCCCCGTAGTGCCCAATCCAGCTGTCATCCTTATGCAAATTCCCCCTACCGCAAAATTCTTCACGGTCATTGATCTCTGCTCCACTTTCTTTTCTGTCCCTGTTCACCCTGACAGCCAATACCTTTTTGCTTTTACGTACAGGGGAGTACAGTACACCTGGACTCGTCTTCCCCAAGGTTTCATTGACAGCCCAAGTATTTTCTCCCAGGCCTTACATGATTGTTTGCAATCTTTTCAACCTGAGAGTGGGTCAGTGCTAATACAGTATGTCGATGACTTGTTGTTGTGTTCTGACTCACTCGAGTCGTCCGTGAAAGATACTAAACAGCTTCTGTTTCATCTTTAACAGACAGGACACAAGGGTTCAAAAGATAAGTTGCAGTTGTGCCGGATCAGGGTTAAATACTTGGGACACTGCTTGACGCAAGGACTTAGACACCTCACCGCTGATAGAATACAGGCGATTCGCAACATGACTCTGCCACAAACTCAGCAACAGGTCCGCACTTTCCTCGGAATGTGTGGGTACTGTCATAACTGGATTTCAGAGTGCTCCATACTGCCTTTACCTCTGCAAGAACTGGTCTCTTCGAACAAACCGGAACGGATCTCTCACACAGATGAGTCCGAACTGGCGTTTGAGAGACTCAAACAGTGTTTATCACAAGCACCTGCATTAGGTATGCCAGATTATGAGAAGCCCTTTGAATTGTAGGGTACTGAAAGTTCTGGGTGCGCGGCAGGAGTTTTAACACAGAGACATGGTGATGCCAGCAGACCGGCAGCCTACTACAGTGCACAGTTAGACACTGTAGCACGGTCTCTCCCCACTTGCTTGCGAAGTGTTGCAGTGATAGCTTTGCTGGTAAGTAAAAGCGAGGACGTAGTGTTAGGACACGACTTGACCATTCATACACCTCATGCAGTATCAGCCTTACTAAACTCCGCCCAAACCAGACATGTCTCATCTGCTCGGTTTACAAAGTGGGAATTATCACTGATGGCCCCTGTAAACATCACCATTAAGAGATGCAGCTCACTAAATCCTGCAACCTACTTGCCAAGTGTGCCTGGACAGGCACAAAGGGTGGAGGATGAGAATAATGGTGAAGGAGGATTTAGTGCAGATACTGATACTCATGATTGTATGGAATACCTGAACCAAACTTTCACTGCGAGACCTGACATCAGTGACAACCCACTGGAAGGAGTAGACTTTACCTTCTACACTGACGGTAGTTGCCACAGACAGACGGAATTGGGAGACCTGTGCACCGGATATGCAGTTGTAGATGACGAAGGTATCATAGAAGCTGAACCCCTTGTCCCACCTCACTCAGCACAAGTTGCTGAGCTGGTTGCCCTAACCAGAGCATGTGAGTTGGCCAAAGGTAAGTCAGCTAATATATACACGGACTCTAGGTACGCCTTTGGAGTGGTGCATGATTTTGGGACCCTGTGGCACCTCAGAAATTTCATGACGGCAGCTGGCACACCTGTAGCGCATGCATCCCACATCAAAAGGCTTCTGACAGCAATACAAGAACCAGACAGAGTGGCTGTTATCAAGTGTAAAGCACACACTTACAACCAAGACCCAATATCACTTGGTAACAGCCGGGCAGACAAAGCAGCTAAATCAGCAGCAAGCACCACCATACAGACGAACATCACATCACTGATGACATTTAACACGGTCAACACACAGCAGCTAATAGAAATGCAAAATTTGTGTTCCCTACAGGAAAAGGCGGTCTGGAAGTCGAAGGGGTATGGTCAGGAGTCCTCAGGACTTTGGACAGATGGACACGGTAAGCCAGTGGCCCCCATAGCATATCTTCCAAGTCTAGCTGAGGCGGCACACGGTCTAACTCATCTTGGCAAAGAGGGTATGTGCAAGCTGGTAAGAGCCTACTGGAGTGCGCCAGGATTCTCTTCTCATGCAGATAAGAGAGCAATGACATGTCTTATTTGCTTGAGGAAGAATATTAGTAAGACAATACCAATGGAGCCATCCCATATCCCTCCTACAGATGGACCTTTTCAGGTAATACAAATCGACTTCATACAGTTACCACCCTGTAGGAATTTTAAATATGTGTTAGTATGTATTGATATGTTTTCCAACTGGGTAGAAGCGTTCCCTGCTGCCACAAATACTGCCGTGTTCACTGCAAAGAAAATAGTGCAGGAATTTGTGTGCAGATATGGTATCCCTAGAATGATTGAAAGTGATAGGGGTACCCATTTTACAGGTGAAGTCTTTCAGGTCATGTGCAAACTAATGGGAATTAATAGCAAGCTGCATACTCCGTACCGGCCACAGGCGAGTGCAAAGGTGGAGAATGATCAGCACTATTAAGAACAAGCTGAGCCAGGTGATGGCTGAAACTGGATTGTTGTGGCCATAAGCTTTGCCACTAGTGTTGTACAGCATCAGAACCACTCCCAGGTCACCACTTAACCTATCACCCTTTGAAATTCTTTTTGGTCGACAACCTCATGTAATGATAGACCCCCAGGATGATTTGAAATGCAATAATGAAATAACTGTGAAATATTTGGTTAGGATGAGCCAGCAGCTGAGAAATCAACAAAGAAATCTAAAGCTGGTGATTCCTGACCTACCGAACAGTAATTGTCATGACATTGAGCCTGGGGATTATTTGATGATACAAAATTTTCTACGCTCAGGTTGCCTCATAGACAGGTGGGAAGGACCGTACCAAGTCTTGTTAACCAGCACAACAGCATTAAAGGTCGCCGAAAGAGAGACTTGGGTCCACTCGTCCCACTGCAAGAAGGTCGCTGACCCGGAGAAAACGCGTGACAAAGAGCAAGGTGAAGAGAACCTCATATCACTAGAGAGTCTATTCTGGGAAAGCTGGGAGGCAGGACTGTTGAACGGTACCTGAGTGCGGAGAGCAACAAGATCAAGGAAGGTTGTCGCACCATTTTCTTTTTTCAACCCCCCCCACCATTTTCCTTTCTTTTCTCCTCCTTATTTTCCTTCTTTCCCCCAACAAAATGGATCTATCACAAGAGACTGCGTTTTGGGTTCTGCTAGTAATACTGTTTTTGCTCAGGACAATTTGTTTTGGTGAGGGTCCCAGAGAGGTCGAGTAAGGATCTGGAATGGGTTCTGATGGCGAGTACAAATTTGTAGGATCTCAGGAGCAGCACATCACTCAAGTAAAGGCTGGTATCAGTAAGCGATCTGGTAGTCATTGAGCTTGGAGGCACTGTGAGGGGTTATTGTCCGATGAATATTGTATTTGTAGATACTGCGAGAACACAGTCGAAGATGGGTGCATCCAGAGATGTCAGTCCAACATTAATATCGATATGGACCGACATCCGTTGAGTGATTACCACTCATTAGTGGGTAAGGTCTTAAACCAGACAAAATGTTGGGTGTTCTCCCAAGTACCTCAAGGACAGAGTAAGTCGGGATTAGTGCCATATCCTTTAAGGTTAGATGAGGTACTCGAATTATGGGGTGGGAGACCGGTGGACAAGAAATTCAATATATCTAGGCCCCCTAGTTTGAAGCTCCACTAGTATCATGTAGACAGATAACTAATATGCTTTAATGTTTCCAATTTCCGAAAACCCGGAAATTGGGAAGTGACCTGGAATAACGAGACAATGACCTTCTCACACAGAGCTGATAGGATACCTATTGACTCTGAACTTGTACGCAAGATAGCCAACAGTGGGAGGATTTTCGGTATAGGTATACACGTGGAAGCAAGACCATGTAGGTTGGAAAAGTATCGCCGGGGTATTGTGCCCACATCATCCAGCCTGATACTTATACTGAGCAGATGAGAGAACTGGGGATTGGTTTCTTTACCTGGAAAATTAGCAATATGGTGTTGTTACATTCTGTCCCTTATGTTCTCCCAGATTATGCCTGTTTCATATGTGGGAGAAAAGCATACAGGTGGCTCACTCCGAGCTCTGAGGGATTGTGTTACATTGGAAGGGTACTACCAGAGGTCATGACCTTAGAGCACGATAAAATGAAAGACATTCACCGCAACGCTCAGACTCCTTATACTCATACCCACTATGAACACATCATCATAGATAGGGCAGAGCACGCAGTCTCTGATTTGATCCATGAGTCCACCGGGATTCAAATTCTTCTCGCATTAGACATCACCCGTACTGCCAGAGGAATTATAAATTTTAAGTACATCCATGCGCTTGCGAACTTGATAGATAATATCACTGACATGTATGATGACACCTTTAGGTATATGGGCAGGGAATTACAAGCATACAAGATGGAGTTGGTCCAGCACAGGATGGTCCTGAATTATGTCACGGCTGTGACGGGTGGGTACTGTGTCACTTTAGCAACTCAATATGCTGTGAAGTGCTGTACGTACATTACGAACAGCACTGACGACCCCACGGAGATCATCGATCAAAGGATGGACGAGATCTTGCAGTTGAAGTGGGAGTTCAGGAGGAGACACAATCTTACCTTGACGGCTGTGGGTAATGAATTGACCGGCTGGGTCTCATGGTTAAACCCACTCAAATGGTTTTCTGGATTAGGAGAGTGGGTGCAGAATGTAATTGCAAGTGTAGGAAAGTTTCTCCTGTGTATCCTAGGTGTCGTCATAATTATTGGGTTGATATTTAGGTGTGTTCGAATTCTGACGCTGCGCAAGCGCAGCACAAATTTGATGAGTCTAAGGAGCGAGGGCGTTGTTACAGCAGCAGATTTGATTTATGATCCATCCATAGAGACAGCGTTATGATAAGGATTGCAAATGAATTTCATGGCCTGTTTCTTTCACCATTTTTCTCTGTTTCCCCCTTTACCCAGAAACATCCAACCAGAAAAGACGTCAGCCCTACCCAATGTTTATGTGAATGCATCTCCTATATAATAGCTCAGATCTGTGACTTTGTGCTTCATTTGCTAACGCTGGGCGGAGTTAGTCAAATGAGTCACAGATCTGGGCAAATCTATAGGAGACTAGGAACAGAAGCAGATGGTATGGGCATGGCACAGGCAGGGGTGCATACCTCCCAGCTTTCTTCAGGCAGACAGGGGTCCATACCTCCCAGCTTTCTTTAGGCAGAATGAGGGACACACACACACACACACAGAGTGAAAAGGGGGCGTGGTCAACGAAAAGGGGGTGTGGCTTCGCTGGAGGACCCACGATCACGAGCCACGCTCCCGTTTTCGGCAGTGAGGGGGCATGCCCAGCGCTCTGTGAGCTGCTGGCATTCCCCATGGGGCAGATTATGAGTCTGGGGGGCCCAGGGCACTTGAGTCATCTCATTGCTGTGCCTGCTGTGGGTTTGGGGGCGTGGCCTAATCACGGACCGTGTGGTCACGCCCTCTTATGCAAATTCCAGGATTTTTTTGATTTTTTTTTACATGGGATTTTGTCCCCTTAGCTAGGGGTAAATCCAGACACCCCCCCTACACACCCGCACAGGCAGAAGAAAGGAGGGAGGCTTCTGCCTCCCTGCAACACCACAGACCTGCCAACACGCTGCAGCGTGTGCTGACTGTAGGACAATGCTGCTGCTGTTACTGGCAGGACGGGGGAGCTTCAGAGCTGGGACAGAGCTACTCCAGCTGGGGGGGGGGGCATAAAACTGTGGGGCCCGCGGTACGTACCCCCTGGGCCCCCTCCTTAATACGGCTCTGCTGCCAGAACCCCCTCTTAATCCGTACCCCTTGATGTCCCCTCTCCCTGTCTCCACTAAATAGACGCTGTGCGCATGCGCACAGCGCCTATTCACCGCTGCTCTGCTAAGCAGAACAGCGAGTACAGGAGCTTCCCAACTGCCCCCCACCGTGGGATACTGCGGCCCGCGGGTGGGACAGCGGGACAGACCCAAAAAAATGGGACTGTCCCGCGAAAATCGGGACAGTTGGGAGGTATGGGGGGGTGTGAGGGGGTAAGCCGTACAGACAGAAGGGCACCGGCTCACTGTGTGCTTGACCCCCCACATCAGCATACTCAGCAGGGGCTCTCTGGCGCAGAGGAGCGTCACTTTCTGGCACACTCCACGCTTCTTAGCTGCAGTCTTATGGGGCACCTGCCGCTGTGCAGGTTCCGTACCGCCTCTGTTATCTCCAGCCCCAGCAATCCCACTGCTACCTGCAGTGCTGCCGCCTGCAGTGAGGTGCACCCAGCTCCTCACACTTTAGCCGGCGGGCAGTGCTGCAGAAGTCCGTGCTGCTTGCAGGCTCCGACCCCCTCCTCCCTCCAGCCGCAGCGTCTCCTGGGGGCTAACCAGTCACTCCCAGTCTCCCCTTACCACAGTGCCCGGCAGCCGCGAGGTCCGCGCCGCGTGCATGCTACAGTATGACGCCCTCCTCCCTCCAGCCGCAGCGTCTCCTGGGGGCTAACCAGTCACTCCCAGTCTCCCCTTACCACAGTGCCCGGCAGCCGCGAGGTCCGCGCCGCGTGCATGCTATGACGCCCTCCAGCCGCAGCGTCTCCTGGGGGCTAACCAGTCACTCCCAGTCTCCCCTTACCACAGTGCCCGGCAGCCGCGCGAGGTCCGCGGTGTGTGACTGAGGTGGGATGCGGATGGGCAGAGGAAGCAGGACTCCAGCCTGAGAGAGTCAGCCATGCCAAATCTCCACCAGCAGCAGATCCCAATAGGTTGGAGTGGAACAGCAGCAGCCAGCAGCAGTGACTTCGGTAAGACACATCTGTCTGTCACCACTGTTTTGTCCCTGATACCAATATCTCCCGTGCCCTGTGTTCTGTCATGTCCCTGTCACCCCTGGCCTTGCCCTGTCACCCCTGGCCTTGCCCTGTCACCCTTATCCTGGTCCTTTCACCCTTATCCTGGCCCTGTCACCCTTATCCTGGCCCTGTCACCCCTGTGCTTGACCTGTCAACCCTATCCCGGCCCTGTCACCCCTGTCCTGGTCCTGCCGCCCCTACCCTAGCCCTGTCACCCCTATCCTGTCCCTGTCATGTCTGTCCTGGCCCCGTCGTCCCTGTCCTTGCCCCGTCACCCCTGTCCTTGCCCCGTCACCCCTGTCCTGGCCCCGTCACCCCTGTTCTGACCCTGTCACCCCTGTCCTGGCCCCGTCACCCCTGTTCTGACCCTGTCACCCCTGTCCTGGCCCTGTTACTGCATACCCTCCAACTACCTTTTTGCCAGGTATAGTACCCGCAGCGCCTCCATACCCCTCCCCAATGCACCACACCTCCGCACCTTCCCCACCACCACATGCGGCACTCCACCCCTCTCCCACACGCTGTGTCTCCAGACCCCCTACACCAACGGCGGCTCCCACTACGCCGCCCCTCGACCACCCACAGCACCTCCAGACCCCCTCCACCATCCACCCCCCATATATGTCTTTCCCCACACCTTCACCCCCTCCACCCGCAGACACCCTCCTCCATCCGCGGTCCCCCCTCACCCACTCCTACCCCACCCACGGCACCCCTGCACCTACCCCTCCACCACCTGCAGCGCCTCCGGACCCCCTTCCCCATCCGCCGCTCCACCTGCACCTGCCCCTCCCCCACCCATGGCGCCTCCGGACCCCCTACCCCACCCCCGGCACCCCCGCCCCTTCCCATCCCACAGCACCTCTGGAACCCTTCACCCATCCGCAACATCCCTGCACCTGCCCCTCCCCCACCCGTGGCACCCCTGCCCCTCCCCCACCTGCAGTGCCTTTGGAACCCTCCCCCATCTGCAGCCCCCACTCCTCTGCCTCTCCCCCACCCTCAGCACCTCCCGACCCTTCGCCATCCAGCCTCCCCCCTGCTTCCGCCCTCCCTCCACCCGCAGCATCTACAGACACCCTCCCCCATCCGCAGTCCCCCCCGCACCAACTACATTCTGTACATCGTTCCCTGCAGGTGCTGTTCACGCCGTCGCAAGGGGCTGCACCTCCTTCACCATCGCACGCCCTTTCATTGTGCAATATTTACCCACTAACAAAGGAATGCAGGTAATACTCCATATAATACAAATATTGAACCCCAGAAAGGCATGCAGGGGTTAACGGGGCGTAGCCCCTTGCGACGGTGTGAAGAGCGCCCGTAGGGCGAGATGAAGCACCTAGTTTTTATATATGTGTCTTATCTTCATCTCTGCAATCTCCAGTTAATGGCACACATAGTCGACAGGTGTTATCCACATATACTAGCACTCACATATGTTCCCCCTCCATATATCATCAACTAAATGTGCTCCCCTTTTGTTGGTACTAGAAGCCAAAGAGGCGAGGGACTAAAAGCCCTAGCCCGAATGAAGTTCGGTAGTGTTTGTTTGCCCAAGTACAGACCCTTAATACGGGATGAGAAATATTTAATGTATACTTCGCAATACCTCGAAGCTTATTTAGAACATATACGGCACGATGATACATGCCCCTCAGACATTGATTCATACATACATGCTTTTACTATCCCACTAAGTTATACATTTCCCATACAACTCTCCCCCGATCATCCAAACTTGTGTATATTGTGTAGATAATATTTTCTGTTTAGTAGTAAAGTGTGGCAGTTATTGATGACTGCCAAAGGGTGGACTGTCGAAGTCAAAAATATTTCAGTACACACATCACGTACAAACTACACACAGATGGCCTCCATGCGTGTACTTGTTCTGCTGTGCGTGCGCATATTCGCAAGTTGCGTATGATCGCTCCCGCGGTCCTGCGTATTAGCGCGTGGTATGAGTAATTACGGTAGTATTTGTAATCGCATGGAAAAGCCATAAAAACACATTACATATTTAATCCACATAGTACACAATGTACACATCTCCTATATAATAACCCAGATCTGTGACTTTGTGCTTCATTTGCTAACGCTGGGCGGAGTCACAACACTGGGCGGAGTTAGTCAAATGAGTCACAGATCTGGGCAAATCTATAGGAGACTAGGAACAGAAGCAGATGGTATGGGCATGGCACAGGCAGGGGTGCATACCTCCCAGCTTTCTTCAGGCAGGCAGGGGTGCATACCTCCCAGCTTTCTTTAGGCAGAATGAGGGACACACACACACACACACAGAGCGAAAAGGGGGCGTGGTCAACGAAATGGGGTGTGGCTTTACGGGAGGACCCACAATCACGAGCCACGCCCCCGTTTTCATCAGTGAGGGGGCATGCCCAGCGCTCTGTGAGCTGCTGGCATTCCCCCAGGGGCAGATTATGAGTCTGGGGGGCCCAGGGCACTTGAGTCATCTCATTGCTGTGCCTGCTGTGGGTTTTGGGGCGTTGCCTAATCGTGGACCGTGTGGCCACGCCCTCTTATGCAAATTCCAGGATTTTTTATTTATTTTTACATGGGATTTTGTCCCCTCAGCTAGGGGTAAATCCAGACACCCCCCCTACACACCCGCACAGGCAGATGAAAGGAGGGAGGCTTCTGCCTCCCTGCAACACCACAGACCTGCCAACACGCAGCAGCGTGTGCTGACTGTAGGACAATGCTGCTGCTGTTACTGGCAGGATGGGGGAGCTTCAGAGCTGGGACAGAGCTACTACAGCCAGGGGGGCCCATAAAACTGTGGGGCCCGCGGTACGTACTTCCTGGGCCCCCTCCTTAATACGGCTCTGCTGCCAGAACCCCCTCTTAATCCGTACCCCTTGATGTCCCCTCTCCCTGTCTCCACTAAATAGACGCTGTGCGCATGCGCACAGCGCCTATTCACCGCTGCTCTGCTAAGCAGAACAGCGAGTACTGGAGCTTCCCAACTGCCCCCCCCCACCGTGGGATACTGCGGCCCGCGGGTGGGACAGCGGGACAGACTCAAAAAAATGGGACTGTCCCGCGAAAATCGGGACAGTTGGGAGGTATGGGGGTGTGTGAGGGGGTAAGCCGTACAGACAGTCGGGCACCGGCTCACTGTGTGCTTGACCCCCCACATCAGCATACTCAGCAGGGGCTCTCTGGCGTGGAGGAGCGCCACTTTCTGGCACACTCCACGCTTCTTAGCTGCAGTCTTGTGGGGCACCTGCCGCTGTGCAGGTTCCGTACCGCCTCTGTAATCTCCAGCCCCAGCAACCCCACCGCTACCTGCAGTGCTGCCGCCTGCAGTGAGGTGCAGCCAGCTCCTCACACTTTAGCCGGCGGGCAGTGCTGCAGAAGTCTGCGCTGCTTGCAGGCTCCGACCCCCTCCTCCCTCCAACCGCAGCGTCTCCTGGGGGCTAACCAGTCACTCCCAGTCTCCCCTTACCACAGTGCCCGGCAGCCGCGAGGTACGCGCCGCGTGCATGCTATGACCCCCTCCAGCCACAGCGTCTCCTGGGGGCTAACCAGTCACTCCCAGTCTCCCCTTATTACAGTGCCCGGCAGCCGCGCGAGGTCCGCGGTGTGTGACTGAGGTGGGGGGGAGGGATGCGGATGGGCAGAGGAAGCAGGACTCCAGCCTGGGAGAGTTAGCCATGCCAAGTCTCCACCAGCAGCAGATCCCAACAGGTTGGAGTGGAACAGCAGCAGCCAGCAGCAGTGACTTCGGTAAGACACATCTGTCTGTCACCACTGTTTTGTCCCTGATACCAATATCTCCCGTGCCCTGTGTTCTGTCATGTCCCTGTCCTTTCACCCTTATCCTGGCCCTGTCACCCTTATCCTGGCCCTGTCACCCCTGTGCTTGCCCTGTCAACCCTATCCCGGCCCTGTCACCCCTGTCCTGGTCCTGCCGCCCCTACCCTAGCCCTGTCACCCCTATCCTGTCCCTGTCATTTCTGTCCTGGCCCCGTTGCCCCTGTCCTTGCCCCATCACCCCTGTCCTTGCCCCATCACCCCTGTCCTGGCCCCGTCACCCCTGTTCTGACCCTGTCACCCCTGTCCTGGCCCCGTCACCCCTGTTCTGACCCTGTTACTGCATACCCTCCAACTACCTTTTTGCCAGGTATAGTACCCGCAGCGCCTCCAGACCCCTCCCCAATGCACCACACCTCCGCACCTTCCCCACCACCACCATATGCGGCACTCCACCCCTCCCCCACACGCTGTGTCTCCAGACCCCCTACACCAACGGCGGCTCCCACTACACCGCCCCTCCACCACCCACAGCACCTCCAGACCCCCTCCACCATCCACCCCCCATATATGTCTCCCCCCACACCTGCCCCCTCTCCACCCGCAGACACCCTCCTCCATCCGCGTTCCCCCCTTCACCCACTCCTACCCCACCCACGGCACCCCTGCACCTACCCCTCCACCACCTGCAGCGCCTCCGGACCCCCTTCCCCATCCGCCGCTCCACCTGCACCTGCCCCTCCCCCACCCATGGCGCCTCTGGACCCCCTACCCCACCCCCGGCACCCCCGCCCCTTCCCATCCCACAGCACCTCTGGAACCCTTCACCCATCTGCAACATCCCTGCACCTGCCCCTCCCCCACCCGTGGCACCCCTGCCCCTCCCCCACCTGCAGTGCCCTTCCGGAACCCTCCCCCATCTGCAGCCCCCACTCCTCTGCCTCTTCCCCACCCTCAGCACCTCCCGACCCTTCCCCATCCGGCCTCCCCCCCCGCTTCCGCCCTCCCTCCACCCGCAGCATCTACAGACACCCTCCCCCATCCGCAGTCCCCCCCGCACCCACTACATTCTGTACATCGTTCCCTGCAGGTGCTGTTCACGCCGTCGCAAGGGGCTGCACCTCCTTCATCATCGCACGCCCTTTCATTGTGCAATATTTACCACTAACAAAGGAATGCAGGTAATACTCCATATAATACAAATATTGAACTCCAGAAAGGCATGCAGGGGTAAACGGGGCGTAGCCCCTTGCGACGGTGTGAAGAGCGCCCGTAGGGCGCGATGAAGCACCTAGTAGGGGTATATTTACTAAACTCCCGATTTTGACCGAGATGGTGTTTTTTCTTCAAAGTGTCATCTCGGGAATTTACTAAACTCAAATCTCGGCAGTGATGAGGGCATTCGGATTTTTTTGGAAGTCCAAGAAAAAAAATACGAATGAATACACCATCGGTCAAATACGACTGTTTTTTGATACAACTCGGTAATTTACTAAATAGTGTATTTCACGAACACTGCCGGCAATAGCCAAACACTGCCGTGAAAAAATACAAATCGTAAAAAAAAAAGTAGATTTAAAACAGACCTGCTTTTTTTTACCGTGTTCTGATAGGCATGCACGGATCCATGAGATCCGTGCATGTTTATCAGTGGGAAGGGGTGGGAAAGTGTTACATTTTCTGGAAAAAAATGCGTGGGGACCCCCTCCTAAGCAAAACCAGCCTCGGGCTCTTTGAGACGGTCCTGGTTGAAAAAATATGGGGGGAAAAATGTCAGGGGTTCCCCCATATTTCAACAACCAGCACCGGGCTCTGCGCCTGGTCCTGGTTTCAAAAATACGGGGGACAAAAAGCGTAGGGGTCCCCCGTATTTTTGAAACCAGCACCGGGCTCCACTACCCAGCTACATAATGCCACAGCCGGGGGACACTTTTATACTGGTCCCTGCGGCCCTGGCATTACATACCCAACTAGTCACCCCTGGCCGGGGTACCCTGGAGGAGTGGGAATCCCTTAAATCAAGGGGTCCCCCCCCTCCAGCCACCCAAGGGCCAGGGGTGAAGCCCGAGGCTGTCCCCCCCATCTTTCGGTCAACCGCTGACCGCAAAGTTCCCACCATTGGATACAATGGAGCGCATAGGCGCAACATTGTATCTCTGCCATGTGCAGCCTGACAGACACTACAGGAGCACACAGCCAATCAGGAGAGTGCCACGACGTGGCGCTCCCTGATTGGCTGAAGGGACTCTCTTTGACAGGAGTCAGGAGGGGTCCTGGCAGTCGGGGAAAGGGGTCCCATGTGTAAACACGGGGCCCCTTTCAGTGCATGGTAGGGTTTCCGTTTTTTTGCTTTGCCAAGTACGTGGATTATACAAAGGACAGAATCTACACTGGATTATGTGAGTATAATTTTTTTCACAGGTCCCCCAAGGATTCTACATGGAGAAGAGGACCGAGCCTCGTGTGAACATAGGTAAGTATGTATGTTTGGAGGTGTGCATGTATGTAATAAACTTATACTGTCACGGTGTGTGTGTCCTGTTTTTTTGGGGGTATTTTTTTAGTAGTAGTACTACAGGTACCAGCGGGCCCGGTTTTCCACCGTATGCTGGTACTTGTGGTTTTCCAAGTACCAGCTTTCGGGGAGGCTTGCTGGTACTTGTAATACTGCTACTAAAAGCAATATTCACATTTTTTACACAAGGCTATCAGCCCCCCATACACCGCCCTTGGATGGGGGGGACAGCCTCGGGCTTCACCCCTGGCCCTTGGGTGGCTGGAGGGGAGGACCCCTTGATTTAAGGGGTTCCCACTATTCCAGGGTACCCCGGCCAGGGGTGACTAGTTGGGTATGTAATGCCAGGGCCGCAGGGACCAGTATAAAAGTGTCCCCCGGCTGTGGCATTATGTACCTGGCTAGTGGAGCCCGGTGTTGGTTTAAAAAATACGGGGGACCCCTACGCTTTTTGACCCCCGTATTTTTGGAACCAGGGCCAGGCGCAGAGCCCGGTGCTGGTTTATGAAATATGGGGGAACCCCTGTAATTTCCCCCCCCCATATTTTGTCAACCAGGACCGTCTCAAAGAGCCCGATGCTGGTTTTGCTTAGGGGGGGGGGGGAACCCACGCATTTTTTTTTTAGATTTGTAACAATGTTATTTTTTTTACGAAAGGTTCACAATGAAGCCCTGCACGGATCTCACAGATCCGGCCGAGATTCATTGTGTTAATGTCGGCAGTGTTTTACTATTCACTCCTGTAAAACACTGCCAAAAAATACGAATGACATCGACATCGGAAAACACGAAAATGCAGAATACGACAGCTTAGTAAATTAGTCGTAATAAATTCAAAAAGTTGCAAATTTACACTTGCAATGTCATTCATGTTTGAACTTTAACCTCATTCTGAAAAATACGAATTTTAGTAAATATACCCCATAGTCTACATGCACCACACCAGCGAGTTACATTTGCTTAAAGGGTATGATAACATAGGGATTCACCTTTACAGGATAGGAGGGGACAGAATTAGGTTAGGAGGTGGTGTTTGGTATCCAACTGTAGGGTATTTTAAGAGCAATATTCCGGTGTTAGTTTGCAGAAGATCGCACGCTCCTACGAATAGTTATGCGCAGGAGCAGAATATTAATATCAACTGTATTTACTGTACTCCTGATATTCGGCGGGAACCCAGTGGAGCACATCTGCAAGTGCACCTGGACCAGACATCACCCACCTATTCAAACAGACCTATGACCTCTCCTGTACTGTAAATGACCATCCCAGTGACCAATAGACAAAGAGATTACAGTTTCCATTGTGTTAGGTTTTGGACAAATGTATAAAAAGCCAGCTGCAGGCCCGGTCACACACAATCTCTGAAGATCATCTACCTTGATGATTGAGGATCGGACCGGGAAGCGCAGGCGAACAAACGTATGTACCATTGACTGTAGCCTTTTTCACTTATTGTATTGTATTATTCTTGTAACCCCCTGCTAGTAAAGATAACCGTTGGTGGGCTGGACCCCAACATAGTTTTGAAATACAATTTGGTGTCGTGTCCCATTTCCTGCTAAGGTTTAAGGTATATTACTATCACACGTGTAGCTGCATTGTGCTCTCAGCGTGTCCGTGTGTGAGTGTATGCACTGCGTGTACTGTGTACGTCCATCGCGGCATGAGTACGCAAAGTGCATACAGGGTACGGGCCTTTGAACGCTATCTGTGTAAAAAGTATGTAGGATAAGGATTACATACAGCGGCCGCAATGGCTTGAATTAAAGTGTATTAAGGTATAGCTTTCTGTCCTGTTAAATAATCAGCATTCACACATTATACACACTGCACCAGGTACAGCCCTTTATACATATTACAGGATTCAAGCCAGACGATTCCCCGCTCCCCCCCATCACCACTACTGGATGTTGGTGTCTGAGCATATTGCTCTCAACTGTAAAGGCAGCACTGGCAGGCACCTCACCTCTCATAACCCCCCTCTTCCCCCCCAACTCACAGACACTTCTTGTGGCTCTGTAGCTCTAAACTGTAATGGCAGCAGTGTCCTGGCAGCAGCACCCTGGCAGGCACCCCCCCCCCCCATTCTGCTGACACCCTCCAGCCATCACATAGCCCAATCACACCCCCCTCGCGAACATCCCCCCCCCCATTCTGCTGACACCCCCCAGCCATCACATAGCCCAATCACACACCCCTCGCGAACATCCCCCACCCATACTGCTGACACCCACCATCAGTCCCATAGCCGAATCATACACACCCTCGCGAACACCCCCTCCCCTCGCCCCCGTCCGAGACACATTGATTGTGGAGCGCTATTGCTACACACACAGACTAAAGACAGTACTCATGTCTGCAATAATCACTTGGGGCAGCACGCACACAGTCCTCTGGGCTCCTTTCTCCACGCTCCGTGTTTGTCACATGCACAACACAGTGCAGGAGAGGATGAGGCTCTACCTAGACTGTCGACGTGCATTGGGGCAGGCTCACAGTGGCAGCTGTCCAATCAATGTGCGTTGGCAGCTGCTGGGGCTGGACAGCTCAGATCATGTATTTTTAAAAAGAGTTCTGGCCCCCTGCAGCTCTGCTCCCTCACCATCGGTGACTTGGTGCCTGCGTCCAGCCCTGGCCCCCTGGTACTCGTCGGGTCCTAAGCGTGTGCCTATGTTGCCTAGCGGTAAGTCGCCTCTGAGACCAGTACAGAGGGAAGCAGAGGCGCGAAGAAGGGTCTAGAGACACACAGAGGGATGCAAAGCAGTATAAAGTGATGTAGAGGAGTGGTGTACAGCAGTATACTCAAGCATTTCATTAATATCCATTGTCAAACTTGTTTTGTATTCTGTGCTGTACAGACAAATGTAAAGCACTTTGGGGGGAATTAAAATCTTATTGCACCCCTGATCTCCTGTCTAAAGTGACGGGAGATAGAGGGGTGATATTCAAATGCCCCCAGTTATCTCGCTGATTGCACCCATTACACTCGGGTTTTATGTGCGCAGAGCGTGAAAAGACCCGTTTGGATGCCCAATCGTGTCTCTTTACGTGCATTTCAGCTCACTCCTCCCCGGGGTAGCGAGTTGAAATGAACTTGTTGTGCCCATCAGCTGCAACATTACAATAGGAGCCAGCGATCGCGGGAGGTAGGGGGACATTTGAATCTGGCCCTTTGGGTCCTATTAAGAGAAAAGTGATATATAAATATTATTATTATTATGATGATGATGATGATGAGATGTAGAGAAGCACAGAGGAAAGTAGAAGAGTACAGAAGAGTGTTGAGAAGCACAAAGGGATGGAGAGCAAAGGGGTGTAGAGCAGCACAAAGGGGTGTAGAGCATAGAGAGGAACTGTGCCCTTTCCAGATTTTGCTATGGGGCCCATGAAGTTCTGTTTACGCCCCTACACAAGTCTGGATCATGGATTTTAGGATATTGTGACACTACTGGGGCTTATTTATTAAATGGCAAAAACAAACTTGTTGCCCCCATCAGCAGCAACATTAGAATAGCAGCGGGCGTGCGCGATCGTCGGGGGCGGCTAGGGGCATTTGAATCCGGTCTTTAAAGTCCTATTAGAGGAAAAGTGATATACAAATATTATTATTATTATTATTATTATTATTATTACTAGGTGCTTCATCGCTCCCTACGGGCGCTCTTCACACCGTCGCAAGGGGCTATGCCCCGTTAACCCCTGCATGCCTTTCTGGGGTTCAATATTTGTATTATATGGAGTATTACCTGCATTCCTTTGTTAGTGGGTAAATATTGCACAATAAAAGGGCGTGCAATGGTGAAGGAGGTGCAGCCCTTGCGACGGCGTGAACAGCACCTGCAGGGAACGATGTACAGAATGTAGTTGGTGCGGGGGGGACTGCGGATGGGGGAGGGTGTCTGTAGATGCTGCGGGTGGAGGGAGGGCGGAAGCAGGGGGGAGGCCGGATGGCGAAGGGTCGGGAGGTGCTGAGGGTGGGGGAGAGGCAGAGGAGTGGGGGCTGCAGATGGGGGAGGGTTCCGGAGGCACTGCAGGTGGGGGAGGGGCAGGGGTGCCACGGGTAGGGGAGGGGCAGGTGCAGGGATGTTGCGGATGGGTGAAGGGTTCCAGAGGTGCTGTGGGATGGGAAGGGGCGGGGGTGCCGGGGGTGGGGTAGGGGGTCCGGAGGCGCCATGGGTGGGGGAGGGGCAGGTGCAGGTGGAGCGGCGGATGGGGAAGGGGGTCCGGAGGCGCTGCAGGTGGTGGAGGGGTAGGTGCAGGGGTGCCGTGGGTGGGGTAGGAGTGGGTGAGGGGGGACCGCGGATGGAGGAGGGTGTCTGCGGGTGGAGGGGGGGAGGTGTGGGGGGAGACATATATGGGGGTTGGATGGTGGAGGGGGTCTGGAGGTGCTGTGGGTGGTCGAGGGGCGGCATAGTGGGAGCCGCCGTTGGTGTAGGGGGTCTGGAGACACAGCGTGTGGGGGAGGGGTGGAGTGCCGCATATGGTGGTGGGGAAGGTGCGGAGGTGTGGTGCATTGGGGAGGGGTATGGAGGCGCTGCGGGTACTATACCTGGCAAAAAGGTAGTTGGAGGGTATGCAGTAACAGGGCCAGGACAGGGGTGACAGGGTCAGAACAGGGGTGACGGGGCCAGGACAGGGGTGACAGGGTCAGAACAGGGGTGACGGGGCCAGGACAGGGGTGACGGGGCAAGGACAGGGGTGACGGGGCAAGGACAGGGGCGACGGAGCCAGGACAGAAATGACAGGGACAGGATAGGGGTGACAGGGCTAGGGTAGGGGCGACAGGACCAGGACAGGGGTGACAGGGCCGGGATAGGGTTGACAGGGCAAGCACAGGGGTGACAGGGCCAGGATAAGGGTGACAGGGCCAGGATAAGGGTGACAGGGCCAGGATAAGGGTGAAAGGACCAGGATAAGGGTGACAGGGCAAGGCCAGGGGTGACAGGGCAAGGCCAGGGGTGACAGGGACATGACAGAACACAGGGCACGGGAGATATTGGTATCAGGGACAAAACAGTGGTGACAGACAGATGTGTCTTACCGAAGTCACTGCTGCTGGCTGCTGCTGTTCCACTCCAACCTGTTGGGATCTGCTGCTGGTGGAGATTTGGCATGGCTGACTCTCTCAGGCTGGAGTCCTGCTTCCTCTGCCCATCCGCATCCTTCCCCCCCACCTCAGTCACACACCGCGGACCTCGCGCGGCTGCCGGGCACTGTGGTAAGGGGAGACTGGGAGTGACTGGTTAGCCCCCAGGAGACGCTACGGCTGGAGGGAGGAGGGGGTCGGAGCCTGCAAGCAGCACGGACTTCTACAGCACTGCCCGCCAGCTAAAGTGTGAGGAGCTGGGTGCACCTCACTGCAGGCGGCAGCACTGCAGGTAGCGGTGGGATTGCTGGGGCTGGAGATAACAGAGGCGGTACGGAACCTGCACAGCGGCAGGTGCCCCATAAGACTGCAGCTAAGAAGCGTGGAGTGTGCCAGAAAGTGACGCTCCTCCGCGCCAGAGAGCCCCTGCTGGGTATGCTGATGTGGGGGGTCAAGCACACAGTGAGCCGGTGCCCATCTGTCTGTACGGCTTACCCCCTCACACACCCCCATACCTCCCAACTGTCCCGATTTTCGCGGTACAGTCCCATTTTTTTGGGTCTGTCCCGCTGTCCCACCCGCGGGCCGCAGTATCCCACGGTGGGGGGCAGTTGGGAAGCTCCTGTACTCGCTGTTCTGCTTAGCAGAGCAGCGGTGAATAGGCGCTGTGCGCATGCGCACAGCGTCTATTTAGTGGAAACAGGGAGAGGGGACATCAAGGGGTACGGATTAAGAGGGGGTTCTGGCAGCAGAGCCGTATTAAGGAGGGGGCCCAGGGGGTACGTACCGCGGGCCCCACAGTTTTATGGGCCCCCCCCCGGCTGGAGTAGCTCTGTCCCAGCTCTGAAGCTCCCCCGTCCTGCCAGTAACAGCAGCAGCATTGTGCTACAGTCAGCACACGCTGCTGCGTGTTGGCAGGTCTGTGGTGTTGCAGGGAGGCAGAAGCCTTCCTCCTTTCTTCTGCCTGTGCGGGTGTGTAGGGGGGGTGTCTGGATTTACCCCTAGCTGAGGGGACAAAATCCCATGTAAAAAAAAATAAAAAATCCTGGAATTTGCATAAGAGGGCGTGGCCACTCGGTCCGTGATTAGGCCACGCCCCCAAACCCACAGCAGGCACAGCAATGAGATGACTCAAATGCCCTGGGCCCCCCAGACTCATAATCTGCCCCTGGGGGAATGCCAGCAGCTCACAGAGCGCTGGGCATGCCCCCTCACTGACGAAAACGGGGGCGTGGCTCGTGATCGTGGGTCCTCCCGCGAAGCCACACACCCTTTTCGTTGACCACGCCCCCTTTTCACTCTGTGTGTGTGTGTGTGTGTGTGTGTCTCATTCTGCCTAAAGAAAGCTGGGAGGTATGCACCCCTGTCTGCCTGAAGAAAGCTGGGAGGTATGCACCCCTGCCTGTGCCATGCCCATACCATCTGCTTCTGTTCCTAGACTCCTATAGATTTGCCCAGATCTGTGACTCATTTGACTAGCTCCGCCCAGTGTTGTGACTCCGCCCAGCGTTAGCAAATGAAGCACAAAGTCCCAGATCTGGGCTATTATATAGGAGATAGATAGATAGATAGCAGGGCCGTAACTACGTGTGTGCCAAGTGGGCTTGGCACACAGCGCAGTTGCCCTGAGGGCGCACGGCCAGCGGCATGTAATGAGTCAAATTGACTCATTACATTCCGCCTCTAAGTCTCTGCGCCGTGCGCCGCGCTGTGAAGTTAGAAGACATCAGCCAGCGCCGGGCAGCGGAGAAGGAGGAGGGAGGGGGAGCAGGGAGCCGCAGCAGCGCTATGTTATTGGTAGTACGCGCCGCTGCAGCATCCCCCTCTCCTTCCGTATTGGCTGCCCAGCAGCCAATACGGAAGGAGAGGGGGATGCTGCAGCGGCGCTTACTACCAATAACATAGCGCTGCTGCGGCTCCCTGCTCCCCCTCCCTCCTCCTTCTTCTCACCTCACTGCCTGCACCGAGGGAGCTGCACGAGGAGCCTGTCAGCGGGGAGAAGGTAAGTATACCCCCCCTCTCTCTCTCTCTCTCTCTCTCTCTCTCTCTCGGACACCGCCTGCCGCAATGTGTAAAAACTGGGACTGGCTGCCGCAATATGTAAAATGGGACTGGCTGCCGCAATGTGTAAAAAATGGAACTGGCTGCCGCAATGTGTAAAATGGGACTGGCTGCCGCAATGTGTAAAAAATGGGACTGGCTGCCGCAATGTGTAAAAAATGGGACTGGCTGCCGCAATGTGTAAAATGGGACTGGCTGCCGCAATGTGTAAAATGGGACTGGTTGCCGCAATGTGTAAAAAATGGGACTGGCTGCCGCAATGTGTAAAATGGGACTGGCTGCCGCAATGTGTAAAAAATGGGACTGGTTCCGGGTACGGCGCCGATGCGTGCAGCAGCAGCAGTGTGAGCTCCGTGTGCCGCCCCAGCCCGCGCTAGCCCGTACGCTGCACATAGCGTTACAGCCCGCTCCAGAACCGCTCACCTGCCTGTGAGAACACCTCTGGCACCTGATGGAGCGCTTCCTGGCCGCCCCAGAAGCGGCTAAGCCCCTCAAACAACGTCCTGCAAAAACGAAAGGGGAATCCAAGATGGCCGCCGGACAGCAGACACATCCGCAGCAGCAGCAAATACACACAGATCGTGAGTTACATTCCTCCTCTGACTCCTCTGTGAACACAGCTCTCCCTGTACATGCTGCCCCCTCTACACAGAAGTCTAATAAGACTACAGAGCAGGCTGAGGGCCCAATTACATACTCTGACATGGTAAAGGCAATTCAGGACTCCATTAATCCTATTATGGAATCTCATGCTGCCAAAGTCACACAGGCAGTGCATGACATCAAATCACAGTTTAAACAGCTTTCCAAACGGGTGCAGGCTAATGAACAGCGCCTTGGGGAGACATTTCATGACGTTGCCGATTTAAAGGAACAGTGCGCCTTTCTTCAGAAATCCCATTACCAGCTTCTTAATAAGGTCGACGATCTCGAGAATAGATCACGTCGAAATAATCTGAGGGTTGTTGGGCTACCCGAAGCCCTTAAAGGGCCAGCACTCCTTTCCGTCATACAAGACACGCTGCCAGATCTGCTTGATATCCAAGATTCCTGCACGGGTATGATTGTGGAGAGGGCCCATCGCATTGGTCCTGCAAGGCCTACGCAGGATTCCCGACCCCGAGCTGTTATTTTCCGTTGTCTAAATTACATCCACAAAGACACCATCTGGTCTGCATCTCGCCGTAAGCGGAACTTACAATGGAACGATGTGAAGATTTTTATCTTCCAAGATTATTCGGCAGAGGTGGCCAGGGCACGACGTGAATTCACCCCACTTTGTTCCCGCCTAGCAAAAGCAAATAGAAAATTCGCTCTTATATACCCAGCACGATTACGCCTGTTCAAAGGATCTTCATTTACAGACTTCTCCACCGTGGCTGATGCGGAAGCATATCTACTGGAAGAGGAGAACGGCCGTTCCTCACTGCGCCAGCCCTCAACGGACTCGACTCCTGACTGCTAACCACGGCTATAAAATTCCTTAGCGTGGTTATCTCCTCCTTTACTGGCGATTACTCTATTACTTTGATATATCTGTTTATGTTATAGCTGTTAATCGCTAGAAGTTCTTGAAATTATTGGTGGGAGGAGACGCCTCTCTTACCGGCGTAAATGCTATGGCGGGTGCCATTTCATCATTAATCCCATTCTGAATGGGATCCTTCTTTTAAGGCGCCTTTCACCTAAAGTTTTCCACATATTATTCTAAGTTATGTTTTGTTTATGCCATATATAAGCTATGCTTATTATTTCTCAGTACCAGGGCTGGGGCAAGCCTGGAGTTCTTATCTGGTTCTCCAATTGGTGAACTATAGGTCAATTTAGATTATCTTTGTACCTGAAGTGCACTTTTGATGCTAATCCTTTGATCCATTCTTTTCTGGATCCTTTGCTTTACTTTCCCCCACTTTTTCTACCCATTGTTCTCTCCTCTCTGTGTCTTGTCCTGTTGGTTTTCTGTGTCCATGATAGCAATGTATTTTGTAGATATGATATTATCGGTTTTATTTATTGCTATGAACCATACCTTTCTTCAGCAGAATGATGACCAGTTTAAAAATTTGCACATATAATGTAGGTGGCTTCCACTCCCCCATAAAGAGGAAGAAAATCTTACTTTACTTATCTAAACTACATGTAGATGTTGCATTCCTCCAGGAGTCTCATCTCCTTCCCCCTGAGATTGACAAGCTCAATTGCCTGGGCTGGAGAGTGCTGGCGTCCGCCCCATTTACTGCCAAGGCCCGTGGGGTACTCATTTTGATTAGACGCTCCGTCCAAGTAGACCTTCACTCCTCCCAATCTGATACTGAAGGCAGATACCTCATTGTAGACGCCACTCTAGATGACTCACGCTTTCTACTGTGTAATGTATACGCCCCCAATATCGATCCCCAACCCTTTTTTCTGTCCATTGCCGCTAAACTGCACCCACACTCTCATAAACAGGTGATACTCGCAGGTGACTTTAACTCTACTGTATCCAATGCTCTTGATAGGAACACCAAATCCAGATCTAGCCGTTATACTCCCAAATATGGTTTACCATATCTAATGTCACAGCTGCACTTGGTGGACGTGTGGCGAGCCTGTCATCCAGTCGACCGTGAATACACTTGTTTATCGGCTGCTCATGGTACACTGTCGAGAATCGATTATCTGCTCATCTCGGCTTCTATGTTTACCAGGGTGCAAACTTCTGAAATTGAACCGGTGTCCTTGTCGGATCATGCGGTCTGCTGGATGGCTCTCGCCACCTTCCCCAATAGAGGCCCTGTCAGACAATGGCGCTTCCCATCCCACCTGACCAATTCCATTCAATTTAGAAATATGCTGGAGGCATCATGGGCTGACTTCACACATTGTAATATAACTGCAGAGAAGGAATCACCGCTCCTGTTCTGGCAGACGTCTAAGACAGTACTAAGAGGTGCTATCATCTCCTTCACCTCCAAACATAAGAAAGACACACAAGCTCTGTACCTTGATGGTCAATCTAAACTTACTGACGCCTACCAAGCGTTCACGCAGTCCCCCACCCCAATTACCAGAAAACTCTACCATGAACAGAAATCCCTTTTTGACAAACTCTTAACCCAAACCGAATCTAAATTAACATTTATGTCTCAATGTAGATTTCATAAATTCGGCAATCGATCTAGTCGATTGCTTTCAAATCTCCTGAAAGGTCAACATCCCCCAACACTTATCCATGCTCTAACTAGGGCTGACGGCACTGTGGTACATGATTGTGACCAGGTGTCTGAGGTTCTGCAGTCTTTTTATTCCTCACTATATTCTGAACCCTCTATTGATTGCCAACAACAACACTCTTTCTGGTCTTCCCTTACGCTTCCCTCTCTATCTTCTACCTCATCCCAACCCCTACTGAACCCCATTACTGAGGAGGAGGTGCTCCATGCAATTCACTGTTTGAAACCAAACAAAACCCCTGGACCTGACGGTCTAACCAATGAATACTATAAAATACTGGCCCCTCAATTGGTCAAACCCCTTTGTAAACTATTCAACTTGCTGTTGTCCGGAACACCTCCTCCACTATACTTCAACGCTGCGATTCTAAAAATCCTCCATAAACCAGGGAGAAACCCCCTGCTTCCCAGTTCATATAGACCTATATCCTTATTGAATACGGATTACAAGATATATACCAAGATCTTGGCAGACCGGGTAAAGCTTCTCTTGCCCTCTCTGATCCAGGAAGACCAGACAGGGTTTATTTGGGGGCGCCACTCTACGGTGAATGTGCGTAAGATACTGACTGTCATGCAGTGGTTGGAGACCTCGGGAGACCAGAACCCCTATGCCCTTCTCTCCCTTGATGCTGAGAAGGCTTTTGACCTAGTCACATGGGATCACCTTTTTGACACCATGCACAGGTTTGGATTCCCGGAGGCCTTCATCCATGCAGTACGTCTTCTCTATCATGACTCTTCCTCTCAAATCCTCTCTAACAATTATATGTCCTCTCCCATCCCCCTCCATAGAGGGACCAGACAAGGTTGCCCCCTTTCACCTCTTCTATTTGCTATAGCTATAGAACCCCTAGCCACTGCACTGCGCATGTCTCTAGAATATACTGGTATTGGTGTTGGGTCGACTGAAGTGAAACTCAGTCTATTTGCCGATGACATGCTTTTATTTATCTCTAACCCCCAATTTTCCATCCCTGCTATAAAGCACATTATAGATAATTTTAGCTCTTTCTCGGGATTTCGCGTGAACTATGACAAGTCACGCCTCCTCCCTCTAGGCCCTGGTCACTCCACAAACCTTCTATCCCCCACGCTGACACAATTCACAATTTGCCGCTCTCCACTTAAATACTTAGGCATCATGATTCCCCCTAATCTGGACGCCCTATACTCTGCTAATTTCCACCAGATATACTCCTCGGCGGAGAAATTATTGAACGGATGGATGGATTTACCTCTATCATTGTCTGGTAGGGTAGTGGTTATTAAAAGCTTTATTTTCCCCAAATTATCCTATGTCCTCCAAATGCTTCCCTTGCAACTTTCCAAGTCAGATATCCAACGATTTGACTCCCTGTTTACAAGATTTATCTGGGCAAAAAAGAAATCTAGGGTATCCCGCCATATTTTGCGACTGCCGAGGCCGGAGGGTGGTTTTGGGATGCCAGACATCTCTGCTTTTTCAAATGCAGCTATGTATCGATACATGGTGGATTGGTTTTCTGGTGGTTCCGTATATACTCTCCCCAACATAGAGGAACACCTTTTCCATCCTTTCTCCCCAGCTGCTCTCCTTCATGCACCTACCTCACTGATTCCTTCCCATATAAAATCCAACATACTCTTTCATGACACTTATAAAGCCTGGAAATCTATCAATAAACGATTGCACAGGAATTCCTCTAACTCCCCTTACACCACCTTTTGGGGCAACCCACAATTTCCTCCTGGTTTGGACGGCCGTGCTTACTTGACGTGGAAAGAGAAGGGCATCTCGTGCATTCGAGATATCTTTGACCCTGGGGGTAAGCTCTACTCTTTCTCTGCATTATCAGATAGATATGGTCTACCCAACTCCCAATTTTATATGTACCTCCAATCCCGTCATTTTGCACAGTCGTTACCACCTGGAATGGCCCTTGATACGGCCATTGACCCTCTTACCCCTCTCTTGCGTTTTAATCTGACCATAGGATATAGGCTGCGTAATTTATATTCTATTCTCATAGACTCAGGGAAAACACCCTTGCAAAGTGCTCTCCACTCGCGCTGGCAGCGGGACATACCTGATTTCCCGGCTATGTCGGTACTTATGTCCAAACTGTCCCCCACATTTAAATATTTAAAATCCGCAGCTTTGCAGGAAACGCACCTCAAATTCTTAAATAGAGCCTACATCTCCCCGAAACAGCATTCCTATTTCACCCTGGCCTCTACGGGTCGATGTTTTAAATGTGGGATGGCTGAGGCCACATACTATCATAACTTCTGGGACTGCAGGAAAATAAGAACTTTCTGGGACAAACTGATAAACCATGTTAATGATATCTTTTCAGTTCGAATCACCAAGCTCCCTACCGCATGTCTATTTTACTGCTTTTCAGATTGGGACCTGGGACCACACAAACAGAAGATTATACCTGCCCTGACAGTTATCCTCACTATCGCTAAAAAATTAATCCTCACCCATTGGTTACACAGACAACCTCCATCTATTACAGAAATGAGAACCTCTCTGCTAAACAACATATTTTACGAGCGACAGGCTCTAGTACCGGATATAGAGTCAGGGGCCCCTAGATTCTATAGGAAATGGGAAACTGTTATACAAAGCTTTGATAATGCCACTCAGCTCAGAATCCAGAAAATTTTCGAACCCACCACTTGGTATTTGTATAGACAGATTGATTAATGTTATTAACTATGTTAAGCTTGAAATGTGTTGAGCCGGTAAATAATGTCTACTTATCGCAGTCCACAGGACATATATCCAACCTGACAACCTTATGGTATGGTTTTCCCTTTAGAGAACGATGTTGTCCTGTCTTCATGTCTTGTCCACCCCCCCCCCTTCCCTTCCATCTCCCACCCCCTCTTTTTCTTTCTTTCTCCTCTCATTTCTCTTCCCTCTACAATCTATACGAATTCGATTTTTCTACCTAACCAATCTTCTTTATAAAATAGAAAATTATTTGAAGAAGGGTTATTATCTCTTCAATTTCTGTTTTCTTTCTCCTTGTCTGTAGTGGTCTCTCAACTGCTAAGGGTCTATATGGTCAGATACTGAGGCTTATTACAAGTCTTTACTTCCACTAGATACCTTCATGTCTCTTTAATACCAGATCTCACATTTCACTAAGCAAAATGGTAACCCTAGACAATAGGAGTGGAATATATCCTATAGATATCATTTACTACCAAATTCTTACATGTACTATATGTAATTATACATGTATTTTCCACATACCGAGACTTTATTGTATGATCCTGACCTACCTCGTATTTCTGTTATTTGTACCTCTCCACTATGAATCCAGACATGGAATTTTGTACATCTATCTCTACCTTTCTTCAATAAACATTGTTTTGAAAAAAAAAAAAATGGGACTGGCTGCCGCAATGTGTAAAATGGGACTGGCTGCCGCAATGTGTAAAAAATGGGACTGGCTGCCGCAATGTGTAAAATGGGACTGGCTGCCGCAATGTGTAAAAAATGGGACTGGCTGCCGCAATGTGTAAAAAATGGGACTGGCTGCCGCAATGTGTAAAAAATGGGACTGGCTGCCGCAATGTGTAAAATGGGACTGGCTGCCGCAATGTGTAAAATGGGACTGGTTGCCGCAATGTGTAAAAAATGGGACTGGCTGCCGCAATGTGTAAAATGGGACTGGCTGCCGCAATGTGTAAAAAATGGGACTGGCTGCTGCAATGTGTAAAAAGGGGGACTGGCTGCTGCAATGTGTAAAAAGGGGGACTGGCTGCTGCAATGTGTAAAAAGAGGGACTGGCTGCCGCAATGTGTAAAATGGGACTGGCTGCCGCAATGTGTAAAAAATGGGACTGGCTGTTGCAATGTGTAAAAAGGGGGACTGGCTGCTGCAATGTGTAAGAAATGGGACTGGCTGCTGCAATGTGTAAAAAGGGGGACTGGCTGCCGCAATGTGTAAAAAGGGGGACTGGCTGTCGCAATGTGTAAAAAGGCGGCCTGGCTGCCGCAATGTGTAAAAAGGGGGCCTGGCTGCCGCAATGTGTAAAAAGGGGTCCTGGCTGCCGCAATGTGTAAAAAGGAGGACCGGCTGCCGCAATGTGTTAAAAGGGAGATTGGCTGCTGTAATGTGTAAAAAGGGGGACTGGCTGCCGCAATGTGTAAAAAGGGTCTATCTGCTGCAACGTGTAAAAAGGGGGACTGGCTGCCGCAATGTGTAAAAAGGGTCTATCTGCCACAATGTGTAAAAAGGGGGCCTGGCTGCCGCAATGTGTAATAAGGGGTCCTGGCTGCCGCAATGTGTAAAAAGGGGGACTGGCTGCCGCAATGTGTAAAAAGGGGGACACTGTCTGCTGTAATGTATAAAAGGGGCTCTACCTGGTGTAGTGGCGCTACTGTGCAGCGTAATTTGAATAATGTAGACTACTGTGCACCGTAGTATGAATTGCTATTATTTTGCTGCCACGCCCCTTCCCCATGAAGCCACGCCCCTAGAAAATTTTTGCGCGCCTGCGGCGCGCACTACCGCAATCTTACATGGGGGGGGGCGCCACTGTCGTTTCTTGCACACAGCGCTAAAATGCCTAGTTACGCCACTGATAGATAGATAGATAGATAGATAGATAGATAGATAGATAGATAGACAGACAGACAGACAGACAGACAGACAGACAGACACCCATGGATACATTTAATCATTCTCCCTATGTTCCAGGTAAGAAATGTTTTGTTTGCATTAACCACTCTCAGGTAAGGAAAATAAGGGTATTGTAAAATGTATCTCAAGCCTGATCCAATATCCCAACCATTTAACGTATTTTAGCAGCTCTACTACAATACCTAAATATTTACATTAGCCAGTTTTTGGAATTCTCAGAGGCATAACTAACGTTATTGTGTCTTTTTTTTTCTCCAATAGTGTTATTTTTATTTATTTTGGGATTTTTTAAGAATAAACAACAGAAGCATTATATTAGTAACAGTTATTCAGGAGTTAATCATGAGGTAAACTAGAGGGGAAATCTTTCTTGAATCACAGCTGTAACACATTACAGTAATCTCCTGGGAGTTTCTTATATTCCTGCATTTCTTCCTATTTCTCTCTCACTGCACAGATGTTCTCAAATGTAGTGTTAATTTTTTTACCAAACCTCTGTACAGCAGCATTGCATATTCTCTTACTGGGATCGATATGGCTAGTCTACAGTAACTATGCTGACAGTCACTATGGGGTATATTCAATTAGAGTCGGAAACTGCCGTCTTGTCGGAAAGACGTCCGTTTCCGACTGGAATAGTTTATTCAATCCGGGCTCAGTTTTTCCGACAAGTTGGGAAATCTGAGTTGTCGGAATGCTGTCAGAATACACATGGATCGGCGGCAAGTACAGTACCTTTTTTATGGTCTGTACCTGCCAAAAAGAGATTTGTACCGATTTTTGACTCTCCAAATTAAGATCGAAAGAATAGGAAAGGGAGCATAGCCACGCCCATTTTACCCATGGGCACACCCCCTTTCCTAATTTGTACCGTTTTTCATGTGTAAAATGTTGGAGGGTATGCTTCAGCTGCCTAGCCGCGTGTATTGTCGGAAGCGGGGCCAAACCCAAAAGGGGTTAGCCCAGTTTCTGACAATGTCAATCCATTGTCGGAAAGGACCTGACAGCAATTGAATATACCCCTATTTGGACAATGACTCTAGTCAACAAGAAAGCCAGCACAGGGATCCCGACATGCTATTAACAACTTATTAACAGTGCCGGAGTTGTAACAGTAAACAGGCTCTTTAAGCAGCAGGTTTAAAGTATTAATGTGTGCACAGATAAAATGTTGTAAGTCAGTGATGTGCGGTCAGGGTAGGCTGTCATACTCCAGTATACTCCAGAGTTATACTATAAAAATAATTAGAATAATACAAATATTATATTTCAAACTTATAAATATCATCTTTCTTTGTATTATTCATATCATCTTTTTATTATCCTAATAATTTTATAATCAAAACTCACCACGTGTGTGTGTGTGTGTGTGTGTGTGTGTGTGTGTGTGTGTGTGTGTGTGTGTGTGTGTGTGTGTGTGTGTAAATCTGGCTCTGATACTGGCCAGTGCCCCCCCAGAGATAGAGAATGGAGGACATTTCATATGTCCATAGTGACATGAAGCAGCAAGGACAGTTGTAGGGTTACTTTGGTAACAGGTTGACCTATGGGCATGCTGATTAGTTAGGTTATAGGAGGGGCTTAGCTTAGTATTTATGAGTCGAGGATTGATTAGATTCTGCATCTTTTCCTCAGGAAAATTGAACAGTGAAGTGCTCTATGTTTGTGCTGTACTGAATTGCTTGCAATTGTGAATTTATTGTATTTTCTTTTCAATTTCCTTTCGTACTTTACTTTTCTCTATTTTCCCCCCTTTTTTCTCTAATCTTTCCTTTATCTAATCTATTCTTTACTTAATATGCCGAGGCCCAGC
This sequence comes from Pseudophryne corroboree, assembly GCF_028390025.1. Taxonomy (NCBI): domain Eukaryota; kingdom Metazoa; phylum Chordata; class Amphibia; order Anura; family Myobatrachidae; genus Pseudophryne; species Pseudophryne corroboree. The sequence goes on from NC_086451.1 coordinate 137,066,647, forward strand.
CATGCTGTGGGCCCCCCTCTCCACTTTATGGAAAACGGAGTAATGGGTATCGCGGAGCCAGTGTTGCAGGGTAGGACTGTGCAGTGAAAACGGTGAGGTGTAGCTAATGTGGGTGGTAGGACCACCGCCAGGAGTCGGGCTCGACCTCCAGAGAGAGCTTTGGTGATGGGCGGAGCTGCGTCACACAAAGGTCGCATGACCAGCACGTCTGTGACATGCTCTAGTGGCAGACATAGCGGGGACAGAGTTACTGCTGTGGAAGTACAACTGGATGGTGTTATGTCTCGCAGTATTGGCGCTTTGGATGATTCACGGAGTGGGGTGATGCGTGGTGCGGTAGCCTCAAGAGGGGTTACCTCAGGATTGCATGTTCTGGAGGTTTGTTGTGGTCGCCCTGCGGGCCTGTGGGGGACCGTGGTGGTCAGAGGTGTTCGTGGCAGGTCCGGACTTTCCAGAGGTGAGCAGTCTGGGGAAGCTCGGGGAACATGTAAACAAATAGCGGTGCAAGGATTGAGAGCATCCAATGGAGTTAGTAGTGGGGAAAGGGCCAGTCTGTGGGGTCGCAATGAAGGTACTAGGAAAGTTGGTCAGCGAGCGGCTACATCAAGCCGATCTTATGCTGGTGCACTGCGGAGAGTTGAGCCTTTGAACTCGAGTGTGAGGGGCAGAACTGTTATTTCTGAAGGGACACCAGGTAGGCTCACGGTCCCTGGGCAGTCATGCGCAGATGTGGTGCATTCAGGGTGCAGTTGCCAGGCTGGGGGGTGGAAAGGTGCTGGCTGGAATTCATCTGAGGTGGCGTCCATTTGCACCTCAGTGATATCAGCTCTTGTCGCCGTTCTTACAGCCGGTCATGCAGGGGGGAGAGTTTTGATAGGGAAGATGTACACTAGGATTAATGAGGACAGTGTAAAGGAAACAGTGGCTGCTGGTTCACGTGCAGGAGCGTGCAAGGAAAGGGATGGTCAGGAGATTGTTGATGAGTGTCTAATGGATGTGTCTCCTTGTATTTCTCTGCAGAGTCCGTGATTGTTCCCGATCTGCAGGAGCATTCAGAAGAGTTAGCGGACGCGGTCGAGTCCACTCAGGATGATGGCGGAAGGTGTGATGGTGAGTCTGTTTATGATATTGAGGCGTGTCTGGAGAGTGCGGAAGCCAGCTCTTTTAATAAGTTAATGGTTACAGAGAAATCATGCAAACAAAAAGCTGCGGATAAGCTGCAGGCGCAGGAAGGAGAGTGGTTCATCCACATCTTTGGAGTCCTCAGATTCGGGGTATAGTGACTGTAGTGGTTGTAAGAAAAAACATAAAAGGAAGTGCAAACACAGCAGTTCTAGCATGTCTTCGGAGGAGGGTCCTGAAGATTCGCTGCAATGTGCTAATATGGCTGTTTTAAGGGAGGTCCGGCCCAGAATTAAGGATCGCATACACGAGGGCAGATATGTTAACATGTTTGCATTAACGAGAAAAGCTAAGAAGGTGTTAGCTGCAGCCAAAAAGAAATCGGGTATAGGTGAGGAGGTATATCTCCTATATAATAGCCCAGATCTGTGACTTTGTGCTTCATTTGCTAACGCTGGGCGGAGTCACAACACTGGGCGGAGTAAGTCAAATGAGTCACAGATCTGGGCAAATCTATAGGAGACTAGGAACAGAAGCAGATGGTATGGGCATGGCACAGGCAGGGGTGCATACCTCCCAGCTTTCTTCAGGCAGACAGGGGTGCATACCTCCCAGCTTTCTTTAGGCAGAATGAGGGACACACACACAGAGCGAAAAGGGGCGTGGCCAACGAAAATGGGGTGTGGCTTCGTGGGAGGACCCACGATCACGAGCCACGCCCCCGTTTTCGTCAGTGAGGGGGCATGCCCAGCGCTCTGTGAGCTGCTGGCATTCCCCCAGGGGCAGATTATGAGTCTGGGGGGCCCAGGGCACTTGAGTCATCTCATTGCTGTGCCTGCTGTGGGTTTGGGGGCGTGGCCTAATTGTGGGCCGTGTGGCCACGCCCTCTTATGCAAATTCCAGGATTTTTTATTTTTTTTTACATTTACATGGGATTTTGTCCCCTCAGCTAGGGGTAAATCCAGACACCCCCCCTACACACCCGCACAGGCAGAAGAAAGGAGGGAGGCTTCTGCCTCCCTGCAACACCACAGACCTGCCAACACGCAGCAGCGTGTGCTGACTGTAGCACAATGCTGCTGCTGTTACTGGCAGGACGGGGGAGCTTCAGAGCTGGGACAGAGCTACTCCAGCCGGGGGGGGGGCCATAAAACTGTGGGGCCCGCGGTACGTACCCCCTGGGCCCCCTCCTTAATACGGCTCTGCTGCCAGAACCCCCTCTTAATCCGTACCCCTTGATGTCCCCTCTCCCTGTCTCCACTAAATAGACGCTGTGTGCATGCGCACAGCGCCTATTCACCGCTGCTCTGCTAAGCAGAACAGCGAGTACAGGAGCTTCCCAACTGCCCCCCCACCCCCCCACCGTGGGATACTGCGGCCCGCGGGTGGGACAGCGGGACAGACCAAAAAAAATGGGACTGTCCCGCAAAAATCGGGACAGTTGGGAGGTATGGGGGTGTGTGAGGGGCTAAGCCGTACAGACAGACGGGCACCGGCTCACTGTGTGCTTGACCCCCCACATTAGCATACTCAGCAGGGGCTCTCTGGCGCTGAGGAGCGTCACTTTCTGGCACACTCCACGCTTCTTAGCTGCAGTTTTGTGGGGCACCTGCCGCTGTGCAGGTTCCGTACCGCCTCTGTTATCTCCTGCCCCAGCAACCCCACTGCTACCTGCAGTGCTGCCGCCTGCAGTGAGGTGCACCCAGCTCCTCACACTTTAGCCGGCGGGCAGTGCTGCAGAAGTCTGCGCTGCTTGCAGGCTCCGACCCCCTCCTCCCTCCAGCCGCAGCGTCTCCTGGGGGCTAACCAGTCACTCCCAGTCTCCCCTTTCCACAGTGCCCGGCAGCCGCGAGGTCCGCGCCGCATGCATGCTATGACCCCCTCCAGCCACAGCGTCTCCTGGGGGCTAACCAGTCACTCCCAGTCTCCCCTTACCACAGTGCCCGGCAGCCGCGAGGTCCGCGCCGCGTGCATGCTATGACGCCCTCCTCCCTCCAGCCGCAGCGTCTCCTGGGGGCTAACCAGTCACTCCCAGTCTCCCCTTTCCACAGTGCCCGGCAGCCGCGAGGTCCGCGCTGCATGCATGCTATGACCCCCTCCAGCCACAGCGTCTCCTGGGGGCTAACCAGTCACTCCCAGTCTCCCCTTACCACAGTGCCCGGCAGCCGCGAGGTCCGCGCCGTGTGCATGCTATGACGCCCTCCTCCCTCCAGCCGCAGCGTCTCCTGGGGGCTAACCAGTCACTCCCAGTCTCCCCTTACCACAGTGCCCGGCAGCAGCACGAGGTCCGCGGTGTGTGACTGAGGTGGGGGGGAGGGATGCGGATGGGCAGAGGAAGCAGGACTCCAGCCTGAGAGAGTCAGCCATGCCAAGTCTCCACCAGCAGCAGATCCCAACAGGTTGGAGTGGAACAGCAGCAGCCAGCAGCAGTGACTTCGGTAAGACACATCTGTCTGTCACCACTGTTTTGTCCCTGATACCAATCTCTCCCGTGCCCTGTGTTCTGTCATGTCCCTGTCACCCCTGGCCTTGCCCTGTCACCCTTATCCTGGTCCTTTCACCCTTATCCTGGCCCTGTCACCCTTATCCTGGCCCTGTCACCCCTGTGCTTGCCCTGTCAACCCTATCCCGGCCCTGTCACCCCTGTCCTGGTCCTGCCGCCCCTACCCTAGGCCTGTCACCCCTATCCTGTCCCTGTCATTTCTGTCCTGGCCCCGTCGCCCCTGTCCTTGCCCCGTCACCCCTGTCCTTGCCCCATCACCCCTGTCCTGGCCCCGTCACCCCTGTTCTGACCCTGTCACCCCTGTCCTGGCCCCGTCACCCCTGTTCTGACCCTGTCACCCCTGTCCTGGCCCTGTTACTGCATACCCTCCAACTACCTTTTTGCCAGGTATAGTACCCGCAGCGCCTCCAGACCCCTCCCCAATGCACCACACCTCCGCACCTTCCCCACCACCACATGCGGCACTCCACCTCTCCCCCACACGCTGTGTCTCCAGACCTCCTACACCAACGGCGGCTCCCACTACGCCGCCCCTCCACCACCCACAGCACCTCCAGACCCCCTCCACCATCCACCCCCCATATATGTCTCCCCCCACACCTGCCCCCCCTCCACCCGCAGACACCCTCCTCCATCCGCGGTCCCCCCCTCACCCACTCCTACCCCACCCACGGCACCCCTGCACCTACCCCTCCACCACCTGCAGCGCCTCCGGACCCCCTTCCCCATCCGCCGCACCACCTGCACCTGCCCCTCCCCCACCCATGGCGCCTCCGGACCCCCTACCCCACCCCCGGCACCCCCGCCCCTTCCCATCCCACAGCACCTCTGGAACCCTTCACCCATCCGCAACATCCCTGCCCCTGCCCCTCCCCCACCCGTGGCACCCCTGCCCCTCCCCCACCTGCAGTGCCTCTGGAACCCTCCCCCATCTGCAGCCCCCACTCCTCTGCCTCTCCCTCACCCTCAGCGCCTCCCGACCCTTCCCCATCCGGCCTCCCCCCCGCTTCCGCCCCCCCCTCCACCCGCAGCATCTACAGACACCCTCCCCCATCCGCAGTCCCCCCCGCACCCACTACATTCTGTACATCGTTCCCTGCAGGTGCTGTTCACGCCGTCGCAAGGGGCTGCACCTCTTTCACCATCGCACGCCCTTTCATTGTGCAATATTTACCCACTAACAAAGGAATGCAGGTAATACTCCATATAATACAAATATTGAACCCCAGAAAGGCATGCAGGGGTTAACGGGGCGTAGCCCCTTGCGACGGTGTGAAGAGCGCCCGTAGGGCGCGATGAAGCATCTAGTATATCATATTCGAATTGGCAAAATGGTATGTTGGTTTTTGCAGATTGTTATTTGGCGTTACTAGACCACAGGAGCATTTGAACGTAATCAAATATATGTATTTGTTACATGAATTAGCGAGATCAGGGCATGGGCTAGCTTGGAGGATTTATGATGAGGAGTTTTGCAGGAAGCATCATGGTAGAGCTGTTATGGATTTTGGAAAGAAAGATGTTGACATTTTTGTAGATGTTTCACAACCACAGAAGGGTGTTTCTGAAGCGGTGAGTGAAAAGCGTGGGGGTGCCAGTAGTAGGTGGACTTCAGGGAAGAGTAGTCAGGATAGGTGCTATGCTTCTAATAATGGCCAATGCACCCTAGGGTCAAGATGTTTTTTCCGGCATGTTTGTATCTGCTGTGGGGGGTCACATCCCATTAGAGAGTGCACGCGGTCCTCAGGTGGTAGAGGAGGTGTCAGCAGACAGCAGAACCGCACCCCCGCAGTTGCCAGTACTGAGTAGGGCTCCTACTCCAGTGAGGTTGAATAAATTGTCCTCTTGGTTAGACCATTACCCATACAGGGAAGATGCTGATTTGTTAAGGTTGGGTTTTTCTAAGGGCTTCCCTTTGTCTGTCGAGGGTCAGGTTTTTTCAGGTGTGTTTAGAAATTTGCACTCGGCTGAGTAGTTTCCAGAAATTCTAAAGAAAAAGTGGATAAAGAGGTTTCTCTGGGTAGAATGGTAGGGCCTTGATTTTGTCCCCAGTGGGAGTTGTTCCTAAGAAGACTCTGAGAAAGTTTAGATTAATTCAGCATTTGTCATGTTCACTTGGGTCTTCAGTAAATTATGCCATTCCGGAGGCTTTGAGCATGGTAGTTTATCAGTCTTTCGAAGATGCCTTGGCTAAAGTTAGGTCATTTGGTAGAGGAGCTTTGATGAGTAAAATTGACATGGAGTCGGCTTTTCGTCTATTGCCCATTGATCCAGAATTTTTTTCACTATTTGGGTTTTCTCCTTGCAGATGGATTCTATGTAAATAAATGTCTGCCTATGGGTTGTTCTATATCTTGTTCTTATTTTGAAAAGTTTAGTAGTTTTTTGCATTGGTGAATTACGGAATAGTCAGGCGAGTCTGGAATTGTCCATTACTTAGATGATTTTTTGTTCATGGGCCCGGCTGAGTCTGATAGTTGTGGTAGTAATTTAGTGAATGCCTTGTCATTGTTTTCTGAGTTTGTGGTTCCGGTAGCTGATGAAAAGACAGTTGGCCCTATATCGGTTTTGACCTTCTTAGGTATTGAAATTGACACGGTTATGGGTTGCTGTCATTTGCTCATGGAAAAAGTAGGGCTCTTGAGAGATGATATAATGGTGGCATTGGCTAATGGTAAAGTGACATTGAAGCAGGCTCAATCATTGTTGGGGTTGCTTAATTTTGCTTGCAGGGTTATCCCAATGGGTAAGGTTTTTAGCAGGAAGTTGGAAAGAGCAACAGCTGGTGTTAGGAAGCCCAGTCATTTTATTTGTTTATCTAAAGAAATTTGTAGGGATTTGCACATTTTAGAAGAGTTTTTGTTGGATTTCAATGGTATTCGCATTTGGCAGACTGAACACAGATCCAATGTTGAGAGTTGCAGTTATTCACCGATGCCTCTGGTTCTTTGTGTTTTGGGGCTTACCTGGAGGGTAGGTGGTGTGCTTCCCCCTGACCCAAAGCATGGTTTGATGAAGGCCTAACAGGGAATCTATTGTTGTTAGAGTTATTCCCAGTCATGGTTGCGTTGGAGTTGTGGCACAAGGTGTTGGCCAATGTTTCAGTAGTTTTTTGGTGCGATAATTTGGGGGTGGGAAGGCGATTAACAGGCAAAAAGCGTCTGGTCTACCTGTTTTGCGGTTGTTGGGTCAGATTGTTCTGCGTTGTTTACAGTGGAAAATTAACTTTTGCACTAGGCATGTTCCAAGCATTCAAAATGGCATGGCAAATGCTTTATCATGTTTTGAGTGGCACAGGTTTAGGGTGTTAGCGCCGGATGCGAATGTATCTGGTTACCCTTGCCCGTCTTATGCCTGGCAGGTGATACGGCCGGATTGGAGGGCTTAGCTCTAAGGTCTTTGGCACCTTCCACTCCTCGAGCGTATAGAGCAGCGGTGAAAGAGTGGGAGAGATATGTCTGCATGCGTCGAGACCAAGGTAAGATGTGATGTTGTTGGATTATGTTTGGGAATGTTTTAACGAAGGCAAGTCGAGATGGTCTGTAGCCCCCTTTACTGTCTGCGTTATCTTATTTCTTGAGGCTTAAAGACCTGCATGATTTCACTAAATCCTTCTTTTTAGCTAAAGTATTGAAAGGGTGGGCACGAGCTATGCCCCCTGTACAGGATTCATGCAGACCAATAAAAATGTCAATGTTGCGGCGCATGGTGGTTGTATTGCAAGAGGTCTGTGTGTCTGATTACGAAGCATTTTTATTTAGCTTGTGTTTCATTATGGCCTTCTTTGGGGCTTTTTGAGTCAGTGAATTGGTGGCAGCATCAAAAAAAGCAATGTCATCCATGCTTCTTGAGCATGTGTTGCTGAAAGATGGAGTTTTATGGTGCAAAGTGCAGCGTTCCAAAACTGATCAGCTGGGTAAAGGGTGTTGGGTGGCTTTGAGGAGCTTTATGGATATCGAGATTTACCCAGTAACACTGGCAAGGGAATAGTTGAGAACGGGGACTGATGTTCCAGGTCCCTGGTTGCAGCATAGGGATAGTATGCCGGTATGCTGTCTCTACGCGTTTGACGCACTGCGGCGTCTTTATTAAGATGATGACCAGTGTAGTGAACACTGGGATTTGCTTGCAACATATACCTGGGAAGCAACACCTGTATTCTCTCCTACGTACACCGTGGGTGGAACTGTGTATGCTTGCAGTATTACGCTATTGTATGTCTGTTCTTTTTTTATGTGATCATCATTGAATGACGTGTTATTCGACTTTACTGTGGAACCAGCATACTGAGAATCAACTATACTGTTGGACTATTTGGAGCGCAAAGTGAGATTGTACCTTTTTCTTTGGCTATATATGTTTGGGTTGTGGTGACCTATATTTGTACTATCTTGTGCTGCTCCATTAGTGCCACGCCATAGGAAGAATTGTTTTTTCTTTCTCATACGTCCTAGAGGATGCTGGGGTCCACTTCATGACCATGGGGTATAGACGGTTCCGCAGGAGCCATGGGCACTCTTAAGACTTTTCATTGGGTGTGAACTGGCTCCTTCCTCTATGCCCCTCCTCCAGACCTCAGTTTTAGAAATGTGCCCAGGCAGACTGGATGCACTCTGAGGATCTCTACTCTCTACTAGAGTTTCTCTGAAAAGATTTATGTTAGGTTTTTTTATTTTCAGGGAGAACTGCTGGCAACAGACTCCCTGCTTCGTGGGACTGAGGGGGCAGAAGTAGGAACCAACTTCCTGAAGAGTTTCATGGCTCTGCTTATGGCTGACAGGACACCATTAGCTCCTGAAGGGTACTGAACGCTAGCCGTGTCTAAATGCTCACTCCCACAGCACGCCGTCACCCCCCTCACAGAGCCAGAAGTTAGAAGACAGGTGAGTAGAAGAAGACAGATCTTCTATCAAGAAAAGTGACGGCTGAGGTACAGCGCGGCTGGCGGGAGCGCAGCACGCCATTGCTGCCCACACATACAGGCACTGCAGGGTGCGGGGGGCGGCACCCTGTGCAGCAAAAACACCTCTATAAACTGGCAAAAAGAGGGCATAAGATGCCCAGGCACAGCCCTACCCCCGCCAGTGTAAATATTATCAAACGTTTCTGAGATAAAAAGGGCGGAGCTTCTTCCTCAGGCAGCCAGCACACTGCTCAGTGCCATTTTCTCTCTTCTCAGGCTGCAGAGACATCGCTGGTCCTCCTTCACTTCTGACTACAAGTATCAGGGTGCAAAACAGGGGGGTCACAAGCGAATTTGGTGCTTTACAAGTGTGTTTTACTGTGTAAAAAGCGCTGCATGTCAGTGGGCATTCTGTGTTCACAGGCATTAGATACTGGCGCTGGGGTTGTGAACTGGCTGCTCCTAAACTGTGTCCCTCTGACAGATTTTACTGTGGGTCTGTCCCCTATAAGACCCAGTGTGACTGTGTGGGTGTGTTGTACACGTGTGTATGACATGTCAGAGGCAGGGAGTTCCTCCCCGGAGGAAACCATTTTAGGGACACAGAAGTGTAATGCGGTGGTGCTGCCGGCACACCAAGAGCTTGCATGGGTGAAAGAAATACGTGATAGTATGCATCATATCAATAGGAGATTAGATCAGTCTAAATCTCATGTGAGTGCTGGAGAAAATCTGTGGAGGATGTGATTTTTCAGGGCTCTGTTCTTCCATCTGCAGGCGACCCCTCTGGGTCACATAAGAGACCATTTGCGAATATTGTGAATACTGATACCGACACAGACACTGATTCTTCTGTCGACGATAGTGACTCCAGAGAAATAGATCATAAATTGGAAAAAAAATATTCAATATATGATTGTGGCTATAAGGGAAGTTCTGGAAGTCACGGAAGCCACCCCTGTACCTCAGGAGAAGGCTTATTTCTGTAAAGAAAATAAATCTAAGGTCACTTTCCCTCCTTCCCACGAGCTAATATACTCTTTTGGGGATGTGGGTGAATCCCGAAAAGAAATTTCGTATTTCCAAGAGAATTCAGATAGCTTATCCTTTCCCGGTGGAGGACAGGAAAAAATGGGAGTCACCCCCTGTGTTAGACAGTGCACTGTCCAGGTTGACAAAGAAGGTAATTCTCCCTGCACCTGGCACGGCTTCACTAAAAGAGCCGGTAGACCGAAAGATGGAAACTACATTGAAATCCATTTATGTTGCCAATGGTACGCTGCTCAGGCCCACAATTGCTTGCGCATGGGTGAGTCGCGCTATTGAAATATGGTCAGAAAGCGTGTCATCAGAAATTGACACGATTGATAAAGATGAGATACTCCTTAAGTTAGGGAATATCCAAGATGCTGCCGCATACATGCTAGAAGTGATGAAAGATATTGGACTCTTGAGTTCACAAGCCGCTACCATGGCAGTATCGGCTCGGCGGGCATTGTGGATTCGCCAGTGGAACGCGGATGCAGATTCCAAAAGAAATATGGAGGCTCTCCCATATAAAGGTGAGGCCTTATTTGGCGATGAACTGGATGCGTTAGTCTCGGCAGCTACCGCGGGTAAGAGGACATTTTTTCCCTATGCGCCTGCACCGGAAAAAAAACAAATATCACCCGCACATGCAGTCCTTTCGGCCCAATAAATACAAAAAAGCGAGAGGTTCCGCCTTCTTTGCGGGTAGGGGAAGGGGAAAGGAAAAGAAGTCCACAGCAGCTTCAGGTTCCCAGGAGCAGAAGTCTACCCCTACTTCTGCCAAATCTTCAGCATGACGCTGGGGCTCCTTTGCGGGAGGGTGCTCGGGTGGGGGCACGTCTCAAACTGTTCAGCCAAGGTTGGATTCTGTCTGGCCTGGATCCCTGGGTGTTGCAAATAGTGTCCCAGGGATACAAGCTGGAGTTTCAAGACGTTCCCCCATGCCGATTTTTCAAATCAACCTTGCCAGCTTCTCTTCCAGAAAGGGAAGCAGTTACAGCAGCAATCCAAAAATTATGTCAGGATCAGGTCATAGTCCTGGTACCTTTGTCACAACAAGGGGAGGGGGTTTTATTCAAGCCTTTTTGTAGTTCCGAAGCCGGACGGCTCGGTCAGACCGATCCTAAACCTGAAAAATCTTAATCTCTACTTGAAACGATTCAAGTTCAAAATGGAATCACTGAGGGCAGTGATTTCCAGTCTGGAGGAGGGGGACTACATGGTGTCTGTAGACATAAAAGATGCTTACCTGCATGTTCCCATTTATCCTCCTCACCAGGCTTATCTGAGATTCGCGGTTCAGGATTGCCATTACCAATTCCAGACGTTACCTTTCGGTCTCTCCACGGTGCCGAGGGTATTCACCAAGGTGATGGCTGAGATGATGGTTCTCCTGAGTCAAAAAGGAGTCAATATAATTCCTTATCTAGACGATCTATTGATAAAGCCGAGATCCAAGGAGCAGTTGTTACGAAACATCACACTCTCTCTGTCAATACTCCAACAACACGGTTGGATCATAAATTATCCAAAGTCACAGTTGGAACCGACGACAAGATTGTCTTTTCTCGGGATGATTCTGGACACAGAAGTTCAGAGAGTATTTCTTCCGGTGGAAAAGGCTCTGGAAATATGGAAATTGATAAAACGGATATTGAAACCATCGAGTGTGTCGATCCATCAGTGCATTCGGTTGTTGGGGAAGATGGTGGCGGCCTACGAGGCCATACAGTTTGGCAGGTTCCATGCCAGGGTATTCCAGTGGGACCTGTTGGACAAGTGGTCGGGATCCCACCTACACATGCACCGGAAGATAATCCTGTTATCAAAAGCCAGGATTTTGCTCCTGTGGTGGCTACACAGTTCTCACCTAATAGAGGGACGCAGGTTCGGGATTCAGGACTGGCTCCTGGTAACCACGGATGCAAGTCTCCGAGGCTGGGGAGCTGTCACACAGGGAGAAAGCTTCCAGGGAAAATGGTCAAGTCAGGAAGCCTGCCTTCACATAAACGTGCTGGAATTGAGAGCCATTTACAACGGCCTTCAACAAGCGGTACATCTTCTTCGAGATCATCCCGTGCAGATGCAGTCGGACAATGTAACAGCAGTCGCGTACATAAACAGGCAGGGCGGTACGAAAAGCAGAGCGGCGATGGCAGAGGTGACAAAGATCCTCCTCTGGGCAGAAAGACATGTAACGGCTCTGTCGGCAATTTTCATTCCGGGAGTAGACAACTGGGAAGCAGACTTCCTCAGCAGACACGATCTCCATCCAGGAGAGTGGGGCCTACACCAAGAAGTCTTCACAGAGGTGACAAGTCTTTGGGGAGTTCCTCAAGTAGACATGATGGCATCTTGTCTCAACAAGAAGCTTCAGAAATATTGTTCCAGGTCGAGGGACCCTCAAGCAATAGCAGTGGATGCGCTGGTGGCCCAGTGGGTGTTCCGGTCAGTGTATGTCTTCCCTCCACTTCCGCTGATCCCAAAATTGCTCAGGATCATAAGAAGAACAAGAGTTCGAGCAATCTTCATTGCCCCAGACTGGCCAAGGAGGGCTTGGTACCCAGATCTTCAGGAGTTGCTCATAGAAGATCCTCGGCCTCTTCCTCTTCGCGAGGACCTGCTGCAGCAGGGGCCATGCGTGTATCAAGACTTACCGCGGCTACGTTTGACAGCATGGCTGTTGAGCGCCGGATCCTAGCCCGAAAGGGTGTTTCCAAGGAAGTCATCCCCACCCTTATTCAGGCCAGGAAAGGAGTAACGTAGAAACATTACCACCGTATTTGGAGAAAATATGTGCCTTGGTGTGAATCCAAGAAGGCTCCTACGGAAGAGTTTGAGTTGGGATGTTTTCTCCATTTTCTGCAGGCTGGTGTGGAGGCGGGCCTTCGATTGGGATCAATCAAGGTCCAGATTTCGGCCTTGTCAGTGTTCTTCCAAAAACATTTGGCCTCTCTTTCAGAGGTTTAGACCTTCGTGAAAGGGGTTCTGCACATCCAGCCTCCATTTGTGCCTCCAGTGGCACCATGGGACCTTAGCGTGGTGTTGCAGTTCCTTCAATCAGATTGGTTTGAGCCTCTACAGGAGATAGAGTTGAAGTTTCTCACTTGGAAAATGGTGATGCTTTTTGCATTGGCATCTGCGCGGCGGGTGTCTGAATTGGGGGCCTTGTCTCACAAGAGCCCTTACCTGATCTTCCATGAAGATAGGGCAGAGTTGAAGACTCGTCAACATTTTCTTCCGAAGGTGGTTTTCATCTTTCCACATAAACCAACTTATTGTGGTGCCAGTAGTTACTGACACGTTCACTGAGTCAAAGTCTCTAGATGTGGTTAGGGCTTTGAAGATTTATGTCGCTAGAACAGCTCGAATACAGAAAACAGAGTCTTTGTTTGTCCTGTATGCTCCCAATAAGATTGGGTGTCCTGCTTCCAAGCAGACTATTGTGCGTTGGATCAGAAGTATGATTCAGCACGCTCATACTATGGCTGGATTGCCGTTACCGACGTCGGTGAAGGCCCATTCCACTAGGAAGGTGGGCTCATCCTGGGCGGCTGCCCGGGGGGTCTTGACATTGCAACTTTGCCGAGCAGCTACTTGGTCGGGGTCAAACACATTTGCTAAATTCTACAAGTTTGACACCTTTGCCGATGAAGGTTTCAAGTTCGGTCAATCGGTGCTGCAGGGTCAGCCGCACTCTCCCGCCTGTACTGGAGCTTTGGTATAAACCCCATGGTCATGAAGTGGACCCCAGCATCCTCTAGGACGTATGAGAAAACAGGATTTTGATACCTACCAGTAAATCCTTTTCTCCTAGTCCGTAGAGGATGCTGGGCGCCCTTCCCAGTGCGTACTTTACCTGCAGTTTTGTTATTAGAGTTACACAAGTTGTGTTATATTAGTTTCAGCATGTTGCTGTAACTGGTTCATGCCTGTTGGCGTATGTTCTGTTGAATGCCATGTTGTGCGGTATGGTTGAGGTGTGAGCTGGTATGTATCTCACCACTAGTTTAAAGTAAATTCTTTCCTCGAAATGTCCGTCTCCCTGGGCACAGTTCCTATAACTGAGGTCTGGAAGAGGGGCATAGAGGGAGGAGCAAGTTCACACCCAATGAAAAGTCTTAAGAGTGCCCATGACTCCTGCAGACCCATCTATACCCCATGGTCATGAAGTGGACCCCAGAAACCTCTACGGACTAGGAGAAAAGGTGCTGCGACATCAGCAGCTGCAGAGGGTTGTTCGAGCGAGCAAATTAGAGTTCTTGGTAGGTGGAAGTCTGATGTATTTTGGAAATATATAAGGTTTTGACCATTGGTAATTAAATCAGACTTGAGGTTTTAACCACACGCCATATTTGGGGGTCTTGAGGAATTTTTTTATCCTGTCAAGTGCCTTAAGCCCAGGGGTTTACACCAGGGGTTTACACCCGCTTGACAGGTGTGTTTTTCGCCTCTCGTCAAGTCTGATTCATCATATCCCCCCCATACCTTTTCAAATATGTCATCTTAGAGTTCAAATTAAAATAGTTTAACTGTTAAAAGGCACCACATTAGAAAGGTAATAATGGGTTTAATTGGAGGTTCTTTGGTAGGTGAGGTTGGCTTTAGGTTATTTTGTTTAGTTTTTTGTTTTATGATTATTGTTTGAATATTGATTTTTATATTTTTCAGATTGGCGTTTGGATGAGTGCCTAATCTGTATTGTGGGGCACTCATATGTCTTTCATGGTGAAAGATCAAGGTTGGAGTGCCTACAGTCCCCTGAAGCGGAGCTGATCAGGTAGATCAGTGTGAGGGGCCTGCGGTGGGAGCAAGTCATGCCCCTATTTTGGCAGCAGCTTCAGAGGTCGGAATGCCCATTGAGAGTGGTGTTCCATGCCGGGGAAAATGACTTGACCAAAAGGTCTGGTCTGGACCTCTGGAAAACCATGGTTAGGGCTCTAGTTAGCCTACAAAACAGGTTACCCTTCCTAAGCGTGGAATGGTTGGACCACGTTTAGTGTGGAGAGGTGCGGATAGGCCGGCCACCATAGAGTTGGCGGGCCGGGCCGTGAGTGAGAACTGTGGGTTTGTGGTCCCGCATCACTCCATTTCGGTTTCTACCTCTCAAATTTACATGGCCGATGGTGTTCATTTAAATTTGAGGGGTATGGAAATTTTTCTAGAGGACTTGATGTCCTCTGTCTATAGTTGGGAAAATAGCAGATAGGTAGCAGGAGTTTTGGAGAAGGAGTAAGTGGAGTTGTTAAGGTTAGAGGTATGGTGGAAGGGTTTCATTGAAACTGTGGCAGGTTGGGACGGCCTGAAATTGTGGCTGTAGTTAAAAAGGGTTTATAGGTGATCAGGAGGTGAGAAGGTGGTGGAGTTTGATCCATAACGGGGGCCGGAGTAGCATCGGACCAGATGGGCTTCGGTCTCCGGTGGAGTGGGTAGACACCTGAGCACCTTTTGGTTTGCAGTTGGGGAATACCTTGAGTTGGCCACGGTATTCCTGGTAAAGGTTAATCAGCACAAGGGGTGGCAAATGGCCCCATATTGCCCCTTGTGATGCGATGGAGGCAGGGCTGAAGTTGGGCCCTTGCCTCTTCTTGTGGTTTGGAATTTAGACGTTGTTTTAGTCAGCCACAATAAAAGGTGTAGAGGTCAGACTAAATAGGGACTTGATTTAAATAGGCTGTCCCTCCTTGCCACCATACCATTTCTGATTAATAAAGCTGACAGTTTTATTTGGCAAAATTATTTCAGTTGTCAGTGTCAGTTATTTCTTTAGAGTATGTTTGGAATATGCGTATGAATGCAGGATAGTCTACGATCAGGGACGTGCGGTGAGCTAAATGGCTCAGGAGGCAACCCCACCGCACGTCACTGTCTACGATAGACATTTTATGACTTCACTGCACCTCACTGCTGTAAGCTTTTTAACTATGACGGAATCCTGGCACTGTTTTTCTTGTGTGGCCAACATAGTGACTGAAGACACCCGGGCGGCATCCTCTCTTATTTGTCCTCTGGTATAATCTGCATTAGGAAAATGTTGGCTTGGGGCTGAAAATCAAGGGCCTAGTGTGTAGCCTACACTACCAGCCTCAATGCTTTCCCAAGTACGTAAGAGTTAGGAAAAACTGTATCATTTTGTAAGGAAAATAGAAATAACATTTTAAACCATCAAGTATTTTATTAAAATATATTATATTAGTTTTTTCTTGTATTGCCGTTAAATGTATATTAATTGGGAGGGGACCCCTTAAAAAGGTTGATATTAAACTTTCTGGATAATATTTAAACTATATTGAATAAGTAATGGGAATGTGATTCAAGTAGAGGAGCACTTCGCTAGTCCAGTTACTAATGCTGCCATTTATTGATTCTCTCCCCTCCCAGAAAAACTCAAAAACTTTTATAAAAACCATTAAGAAAAATGATACACTTTCTGGGTAGCATTGTTTCTCATAACACAGAAAGGGAGCAAATAAAACAAACATTTCCTTGATAACTAACTATGGGGGTTATTCAATTTGTTAGCAAACCAAAATAGCACACTAATGGGCAAAACCATGTTTTACTGCAGGTGGGGCAGATGTAACGTGCAGAGAGAGATAGATTTGGGTGGGGTGTGTTCAAACTGAAATCTAAATTGCAGTGTAAAAATAAAGCAGCCAGTATTTACCCTGCACAGAAACAATATAACCCACCCAAATCTAACTCTCTCTGCACATGTTATATCTGCCTCACCTGCAGTGCAACATGGTTTTGCCCATTAGTGTGCATTTTTGGTTTGCTAACAAACCTGAATTACCCTTCCATGTCTGTTTAAATCGAAACGGAACCCTTATTCTGCTTTTGAGAAATCTCAATTAGGGACATAGGGCTTGATTCAGAGATTTACCCAAACCAATGGATTACATTGATCTCCAATGTAGTGTGCATGCACAGGGCCTGTACTACCCATATGCAGAATGGGTCCTGCATCGTTGGACAGAGTGCCTCCTAAATCAGGCAATAGGGAGAACAGGGCATACAATATATATAAGAGATACGTAGATGTTATAATAAAATAAATGGAAACATGAAAACAGAACACAGAGAGAGAGAGAGAGAGAGCTCTTCTCATGAGAGAGCTTACATTCTAACTGGAAGCAGGATCATCTAAACGTACAGGCACACTGTAATAAGAAAATAATTCCTCTCTGGGCGCCGCAAATGAGCTGCACAGGAAAGTACTAAATAGAACACCAATCTATACAACCTTGTAGAAAAAAAAAAAGTACGATCTCACTTTTGCGCTCAATGTCCAGAAAATTCAGTTTTGCCACAGTGGACCGATGTAGTTCATTCAATATGAAAAAGAAAAAAATGCAACATAGTATAATACTGCATTGAGACCAGATCTTTCACCACTGTGTAATACAGGGAATGGAAATGTGGATATAGTCCCAAAACTGGAAAGTTCAAGCTTCCACCTCTTTTTCAAGGCACCCAACGTGATATGCAGGATTTATGGTGATGGACGCTTACATGTAAGCTTACTTCTGTAAGACGTGATGAAAACTCATAAAGGTTTCTTTTGTTGGCCTTACGATCACTTCATATAGGTAGATGGACCCCAATATCCCTCGTAACAAATCAAAGCCAGAGATACAATCCAATTAGGACAAGGACACTCTTTATTAGAGTACAAACAAAAGAGTGAACAGAAAAAAACCATACCATGTGGGAAAAGGCAGGATGATGTTGATAGCCAATAGCAATGGGTCCGGATACCAATAGCTATTTATCCCCCACTATGGATAGTCAAATCTGTCACCCACAACAACACACTGTGTCGACGCGTTTCGACGCTATGCAGCGTCTTTTTCAAGATTCACAGTGTGTAATCACTAGAAATACAAGTTGAAATTAGGTCCCACTTGACCAATAATAAACATACAGTGATTCCATATATTTTCTAAAACATACTGACATTGTTATTTAACTCTTTCTAAACAACATTTTCCTATTTTAAAAACTGATGATATTTACCAACAGTCATAGAGAGTTTTGACTTCATTATAAAACTATTCAAACAAACTTAAGCATCAAACCAGTTACATACCCCTGGAGTGCAGCGTGTCCTGTCTGTTCAGGTAGAGAACAAACATGATTGTAATCATGTGTTTTATATAGGCAATGGTCTGATTGGTGTAAATTCAATCAACCAATCAGAGTTAAAATAGGCAGATGACTGGCACTTTTATAAGCCAATGTGTATTCACATTCACAGCTGATCGTTAGTGTGTAATCACTAGAAATACAAGTTGAAAATAGGTCCCACTTGACCAATAATGAACATACAGTGATTCCATATATTTTCTAAAACATACTAACATTGTTATTTAACTCTTTCTAAACAACATTTTTCCTATTTTAAAAACTGATGATATTTACCAACAGTCATAGAAAGTTTTGACTTCATTATAAAACTATTCAAACAAACTTAAGCATCAAACCGGTTACATACCCCTGGAGTGCAGCGTGTCCTGTCTGTTCAGGTAGAGAACAAACATGATTGTAATCATGTGTTTTATATAGGCAATGGTCTGATTGGTGTAAATTCAATCAACCAATCAGAGTTAAAATAGGCAGATGACTGGCACTTTTATAAGCCAATGTGTATTCACATTCACAGCTGATCGTTAGACCTTTTCATAAATTGCGGGTCATGTGACTCACGTGTCACGTGATGGCCCTGCATAACATGACTGATATTTCCCTAGTGTTCGATGACGCGCATTACGTTAATACGCACGCGCGTCATCGCGTCAAAGTCTTTCTGCAGATATATCGCAATAACACGAACGCGATTACCGCAGTTAAACATGTGACCACCACACGTGACCGAAGCTCTATGACGCGCATCACGTCAGTGCACTGGTCCGTGACAGTGTCCGCTTTTTTACATTTAACCAGTGGTACACACTGTTGGCAATCAGAACTAACTGGTGTGCAGTCCCATTATGTGGACTCAAACATGCGCTGCAATTATCTAGAATGCAACTTCATACATACTGCGATCTACATTGGTACCATACTGATCACCTGACCATGAGATGACAGCGGTTTGTTTACATCACATGTAAAGATACAGGGTATGTTGGTTTGGGTAATGCTGTTTCCTAATTTCATAATTCAAAACATAACATTTTAAGGAACATATTATAAACAGATACAAAAAATAAAACATATTTATAAAAACCACCTTATTTCGAAATCGTGGTTTAAACCATCATCAGTTTTTAAAATAGGAAAATGTTGTTTAGAAAGAGTTAAATAACAATGTCAGTATGTTTTAGAAAATATATGGAATCACTGTATGTTTATTATTGGTCAAGTGGGACCTAATTTCAACTTGTATTTCTAGTGATTACACACTGTGAATCTTGAAAAAGACGCTGCATAGCGTCGAAACGCGTCGACACAGTGTGTTGTTGTGGGTGACAGATTTGACTATCCATAGTGGGGGATAAATAGCTATTGGTATCCGGACCCATTGCTATTGGCTATCAACATCATCCTGCCTTTTCCCACATGGTATGGTTTTTTTCTGTTCACTCTTTTGTTTGTACTCTAATAAAGAGTGTCCTTGTCCTAATTGGATTGTATCTCTGGCTTTGATTTGTTACGAGGGATATTGGGGTCCATCTACCTATATGAAGTGATCGTAAGGCCAACAAAAGAAACCTTTATGAGTTTTCATCACGTCTTACAGAAGTAAGCTTACATGTAAGCGTCCATCACCATAAATCCTGCATATCACATTGGGTGCCTTGAAAAAGAGGTGGAAGCTTGAACTTTCCAGTTTTGGGACTATATCCACATTTCCATTCCCTGTATTACACAGTGGTGAAAGATCTGGTCTCAATGCAGTATTATACTATGTTGCATTTTTTTCTTTTTCATATTGAATGAACTACATCGGTCCACTGTGGCAAAACTGAATTTTCTGGACATTGAGCGCAAAAGTGAGATCGTACTTTTTTCTTTTTCTACAAGGTTGTATAGATTGGTGTTCTATTTAGTACTTTCCTGTGCAGCTCATTTGCGGCGCCCAGAGAGGAATTATTTTCTTATTGCTTTGTACTCACACCTTTTTTCCTCTCAGGCGACAGCATGTTCCATCATAGGAATAAACGTAATGGTTTATTAAGTAATATTTTCTCAGAAAATGCAAATCCGACTTTAGACAGTTCGGACGATCTAACCCTTGATAACCTAATGAATAAACTGGAGAGTGTTCTATTAAAGGAGAATAAGGTTTGGTGGGAGGTCGTGACTTTGGAGCATTATATAGCGAACCGTCTAATACCTAAGGGGTTGCTAATTGATAAAAAGGCATCCTTTATAGATATCTCTGAAAGTTTCAAAAATAAATGGGATCATATTGTCTCCAACTGCTCCTTCGCACTGATGGAATTAATCATCCAAGAAAGAAAAGGTGAGTTGAAGCAGTTGGAAGAACAGATCACACAGCATGAGGGACTAATTACTCCTTTTAAAAATATGGATGAATACAAAAGGTTAGAAGATAGAACCATCTTTAAAATCCAAAAAAGTGAAAGGGAGCTAGTCAATAAAAAAAAGAAAATTTTTTTGAGAGATAAAAATGCCAAAAAAACTAGAAATGAAGAGGCTAATAAACAGGAGACAGAGGTTAATGTTCCCATACCTGAAAGGGCTGGGAGACGTTTTCAGAGTGCTGATAATCGGTCTAGATGGAATAAAAAAACCAGGTACCCTAACACTAAATTTTCAGCAAGGTGGTCCCCCTCTAGGAATTATCCCTTAAGAAGGAGAGAGCATACACATAAAAAAGATTATAATCCTACAGGTGAGAATGCTGCTGAACAATGGGCCCGTAATAGAGCACCAAACAACTATAAAGATAGGAATGTTATAAATAGGACATCCTGGGTACAAAATAGGCCCAATGAGACACGATCATCTACTGATCTTGATGGAAGATCAATCAACCATCATTTTTTGGAGAATACCCAGTTTCAGAGGAGATACCATTAGGGGATAGAAAAATCATCAGTAGTAACTCCAGACGCAAAAGAGGAAAGAGGGGTGGAAAGAAAAGAAACAAAAAGAAGAGAAAGAAGATAGGGGTTGATAGAGAACAAATATGTGAAAACATTGCATCCACTTCAGGGTCAAGCGTTGAATCAAATATTGAGACAGGGGTTAAAATCTTTAATCTCAGTAGCTATGTACTTAATGAGATAGAGACCAATGTTCTCAAAAAGGGGTTTAAATTTTGCCCAACTAATGACATCAACCATTTCAACCTATACGTAGACTTGCAGAAATTCGTCCGCAATCTGTCACTAAAGCGATTTTTCGATGACAAGATACAGGACGAAGTTGATGAGAATGCACCCAAATTCAGACGAAAATCTGTGTTTAATCCCACACACAGCAGAGGCTGTTTTGTTGACACTTTTTATAAAAGTGTCCTTAATGATTTCAATCAATTTAGGGATGCTGTTCCCAACAAAAGGAATAATCTAAATAAAAAAGAACGTGAGTGTTTAAAAAACCTGCAGGATAACACTGATATTGTTTTGAAGGCAGCTGATAAGGGAGGAGGCATAGTAATCATGAGTAAGGAAAACTACATCAAAGAAGGACTCCGTCAATTAAATGACGGGGATACCTATGTTAGGCTGAAAAGTGACCCCTCTTCTAGTATTTTTAAGGCATATGATAATCTCATTAGTCAATATGTAGATTTAAATGTCATTGACGATAATACTGCTCAATATTTGGTGAATGAGAATTTCTCTATCCCAGTGTTATACCTTTTGCCAAAGGTTCCTAAATGTATTGATAACCCCCCAGGTAGGCCAATAGTGGCAGGTACCAATGCAATTACCTCTAATCTTTCGGCTTACATAGATTACCAATTACAACCATTTGTAACAAAGGGACGATCACACCTTAAGGATACCAGAGATATATTGAATCATCTCTTGGGGGTACATTGGGATGATGATTGTTTTCTAATCACCGCTGATGTCTCCTCACTTTATACGATAATTTCCCATGATGCTGGTTTAGATGCAATCAGGTCTACATTAGTAGATGAACACCTTGACAGTTCCCTTACTCAGTTCATTTTGGATGGTATTTCTTTTATACTTAGAAACAATTATTTCAATTTTGATGGACTTTTTTTATAAACAACTCGTCGGTACCGCCATGGGCACCAGGTTCGCACCCAGCTATGCCAATCTCTTCATGTCCAAGTGGGAGGAGTCCCATATTTGGGCTGGTCATGGCTGGGGTGCGAGCCTGGTGCACTGGTGGCGGTACATCGATGATATTCTCTTTGTGTGGAAAGGAGAAGAAGGTGACCTCCAAGATTTTTGTAGATACCTTAATGATAATGAATTAAATATTCATTTGTCCTTTTCCATCAGTAAATCCAACGTTAATTTCCTGGATCTTAATATAACAGTAGAGGACGGGAGTCTGGTGACAAGCAATTACACCAAGCCAACCGACTGTAATACATACATACCTCTAGACAGTAATCATCTACCTATTTGGCTCACCAACGTACCCAAAAGCCAATTACTTAGGGTACGGAGGAATTGTTCTAGTAAAGAGAAATACAAAGAACAAGCGAGTCTAATGGTGTCCAATTTTGCAACCAAAGGATACGACGTATCCACATTAGATAAGATCTCAAAGGAGGTAGAAGAAGTTGAAAGATCAGTATTATTAGAGAGGAAAGAAAAAACACGCACTCGAAACTTCCCCTTGTCATTCCACACTCAATTCAACAAGCAATATAAGAGAATTGAGGGAATAGTGAAGAAAAATTGGAATATTCTTCTCAAAGATGAGATTCTATTTAAGATTTTGCCACAGAAACCACGTTTCACATATAAAAGAGCTCCCAATATTAAAAATACTTTGGTTAGCAGTGCTCTACCCATGGACGGAAAAAGGTTTTTACCTAGAAATAAGGGCTTCTACCGTTGTGGGGAATGTAGGAAGTGCAAAGCCTGCCCTAGTACTGAATCTAAGGTGACGCAGTTTATATGGAGACAGAAAAAAGTCAGGATAGATGATTTTATTACATGTCACACGGATTATGTTGTCTATGCCATTGTCTGTAAGTGTAATTTATTATACATTGGCAAAACAAAACGACAAGTTAAAATCAGATGGGCAGAACATGTCAGGAATATTTTGAAGGGGAATGAAAATCACCCTTTTTCCCTACATTTTAAAGACAAACATGAGAACTCTCTGAAAGGTTTAAAAAGCTTTTGTGCTATAAAATGGATCAAGAACAATTGGAGGACCAGAGATAGAGACAACAGATTAGCCAGATCTGAAATGAAAAATATATTTGATTTTAATAGCTTTTCGCCGCTTGGTTTAAACCACGATTTCGAAATAAGGTGGTTTTTATAAATATGTTTTATTTTTTGTATCTGTTTATAATATGTTCCTTAAAATGTTATGTTTTGAATTATGAAATTAGGAAACAGCATTACCCAAACCAACATACCCTGTATCTTTACATGTGATGTAAACAAACCGCTGTCATCTCATGGTCAGGTGATCAGTATGGTACCAATGTAGATCGCAGTATGTATGAAGTTGCATTCTAGATAATTGCAGCGCATGTTTGAGTCCACATAATGGGACTGCACACCAGTTAGTTCTGATTGCCAACAGTGTGTACCACTGGTTAAATGTAAAAAAGCGGACACTGTCACGGACCAGTGCACTGACGTGATGCGCGTCATAGTGCTTCGGTCACGTGTGGTGGTCACATGTTTAACTGCGGTAATCGCGTTCGTGTTATTGCGATATATCTGCAGAAAGACTTTGACGCGATGACGCGCGTGCGTATTAACGTTAGAGATGAGCGCCGGAAATTTTTCGGGTTTTGTGTTTTGGTTTTGGGTTCGGTTCCGCGGCCGTGTTTTGGGTTCGACCGCGTTTTGGCAAAACCTCACCGAATTTTTTTTGTCGGATTCGGGTGTGTTTTGGATTCGGGTGTTTTTTTCAAAAAACCCTAAAAAACAGCTTAAATCATAGAATTTGGGGGTCATTTTGATCCCAAAGTATTATTAACCTCAAAAACCATAATTTACACTCATTTTCAGTCTATTCTGAATACCTCACACCTCACAATATTATTTTTAGTCCTAAAATTTGCACCGAGGTCGCTGTGTGAGTAAGATAAGCGACCCTAGTGGCCGACACAAACACCGGGCCCATCTAGGAGTGGCACTGCAGTGTCACGCAGGATGTCCCTTCCAAAAAACCCTCCCCAAACAGCACATGACGCAAAGAAAAAAAGAGGCGCAATGAGGTAGCTGACTGTGTGAGTAAGATAAGCGACCTTAGTGGCCGACACAAACACCGGGCCCATCTAGGAGTGGCACTGCAGTGTCACGCAGGATGTCCCTTCCAAAAAACCCTCCCCAAACAGCACATGACGCAAAGAAAAAAAGAGGCGCAATGAGGTAGCTGACTGTGTGAGTAAGATAAGCGACCCTAGTGGCCGACACAAACACCGGGCCCATCTAGGAGTGGCACTGCAGTGTCACGCAGGATGGCCCTTCCAAAAAACCCTCCCCAAACAGCACATGACGCAAAGAAAAAAAGAGGCGCAATGAGGTAGCTGACTGTGTGAGTAAGATAAGCGACCCTAGTGGCCGACACAAACACCGGGCCCATCTAGGAGTGGCACTGCAGTGTCACGCAGGATGGCCCTTCCAAAAAACCCTCCCCAAACAGCACATGACGCAAAGAAAAAAAGAGGCGCAATGAGGTAGCTGACTGTGTGAGTAAGATAAGCGACCCTAGTGGCCGACACAAACACCGGGCCCATCTAGGAGTGGCACTGCAGTGTCACGCAGGATGGCCCTTCCAAAAAACCCTCCCCAAACAGCACATGACGCAAAGAAAAATAAAAGAAAAAAGAGGTGCAAGATGGAATTGTCCTTGGGCCCTCCCACCCACCCTTATGTTGTATAAACAGGACATGCACACTTTAACCAACCCATCATTTCAGTGACAGGGTCTGCCACACGACTGTGACTGATATGACGGGTTGGTTTGGACCCCCCCCAAAAAAGAAGCAATTAATCTCTCCTTGCACAAACTGGCTCTACAGAGGCAAGATGTCCACCTCATCATCATCCTCCGATATATCACCGTGTACATCCCCCTCCTCACAGATTATCAATTCGTCCCCACTGGAATCCACCATCTCAGCTCCCTGTGTACTTTGTGGAGGCAATTGCTGCTGGTCAATGTCTCCGCGGAGGAATTGATTATAATTCATTTTAATGAACATCATCTTCTCCACATTTTCTGGATGTAACCTCGTACGCCGATTGCTGACAAGGTGAGCGGCGGCACTAAACACTCTTTCGGAGTACACACTTGTGGGAGGGCAACTTAGGTAGAATAAAGCCAGTTTGTGCAAGGGCCTCCAAATTGCCTCTTTTTCCTGCCAGTATAAGTACGGACTGTGTGACGTGCCTACTTGGATGCGGTCACTCATATAATCCTCCACCATTCTTTCAATGTTGAGAGAATCATATGCAGTGACAGTAGACGACATGTCCGTAATCGTTGTCAGGTCCTTCAGTCCGGACCAGATGTCAGCATCAGCAGTCGCTCCAGACTGCCCTGCATCACCGCCAGCGGGTGGGCTCGGAATTCTGAGCCTTTTCCTCGCACCCCCAGTTGCGGGAGAATGTGAAGGAGGAGATGTTGACAGGTCGCGTTCCGCTTGACTTGACAATTTTCTCACCAGCAGGTCTTTCAACTCCAGCAGACTTGTGTCTGCCGGAAAGAGAGATCCAAGGTAGGTTTTAAATCTAGGATCGAGCACGGTGGCCAAAATGTAGTGCTCTGATTTCAACAGATTGACCACCCGTGAATCCTTGTTAAGCGAATTAAGGGCTCCATCCACAAGTCCCACATGCCTAGCGGAATCGCTCCGTGTTAGCTCCTCCTTCAATGTCTCCAGCTTCTTCTGCAAAAGCCTGATGAGGGGAATGACCTGACTCAGGCTGGCAGTGTCTGAACTGACTTCACGTGTGGCAAGTTCAAAGGGCATCAGAACCTTGCACAACGTTGAAATCATTCTCCACTGCACTTGAGACAGGTGCATTCCACCTCCTATATCGTGCTCAATTGTATAGGCTTGAATGGACTTTTGCTGCTCCTCCAACCTCTGAAGCATATAGAGGGTTGAATTCCACCTCGTTACCACTTCTTGCTTCAGATGATGGCAGGGCAGGTTCAGTAGTTTTTGGTGGTGCTCCAGTCTTCTGTACGTGGTGCCTGTACGCCGAAAGTGTCCCGCAATTCTTCTGGCCACCGACAGCATCTCTTGCACGCCCCTGTCGTTTTTTAAAAAATTCTGCACCACCAAATTCAAGGTATGTGCAAAACATGGGACGTGCTGGAATTTGCCCATATTTAATGCACACACAATATTGCTGGCGTTGTCCGATGCCACAAATCCACAGGAGAGTCCAATTGGGGTAAGCCATTCTGCGATGATCTTCCTCAGTTGCCGTAAGAGGTTTTTAGCTGTGTGCGTATTCTGGAAAGCGGTGATACAAAGCGTAGCCTGCCTAGGAAAGAGTTGGCGCTTGCGAGATGCTGCTACTGGTGCCGCCGCTGCTGTTCTTGCGGCGGGAGTCCATACATCTACCCAGTGGGCTGTCACAGTCATATAGTCCTGACCCTGCCCTGCTCCACTTGTCCACATGTCCGTGGTTAAGTGGACATTGGGTACAACTGCATTTTTTAGGACACTGGTGAGTCTTTTTCTGACGTCCGTGTACATTCTCGGTATCGCCTGCCTACAGAAGTGGAACCTAGATGGTATTTGGTAACGGGGGCACACTGCCTCAATAAATTGTCTAGTTCCCTGTGAACTAACGGCGGATACCGGACGCACGTCTAACACCAACATAGTTGTCAAGGCCTCAGTTATCCGCTTTGCAGCAGGATGACTGCTGTGATATTTCATCTTCCTCGCAAAGGACTGTTGGACAGTCAATTGCTTACTGGAAGTAGTACAAGTGGGCTTACGACTTCCCCTCTGGGATGACCATCGACTCCCAGCAGCAACAACAGCAGCGCCAGCAGCAGTAGGCGTTACACGCAAGGATGCATCGGAGGAATCCCAGGCAGGAGAGGACTCGTCAGAATTGCCAGTGACATGGCATGCAGGACTATTGGCATTCCTGGGGAAGGAGGAAATTGACACTGAGGGAGTTGGTGGGGTGGTTTGCGTGAGCTTGGTTACAAGAGGAAGGGATTTACTGGTCAGTGGACTGCTTCCGCTGTCGCCCAAAGTTTTTGAACTTGTCACTGACTTATTATGAATGCGCTGCAGGTGACGTATAAGGGAGGATGTTCCGAGGTGGTTAACGTCCTTACCCCTACTTATTACAGCTTGACAAAGGGAACACACGGCTTGACAAAAGTTGTCCGCATTTCTGGTGAAATACTTCCACACCGAAGAGCTGATTTTTTTGGTATTTTCACCAGGCATGTCAACGGCCATATTCCTCCCACGGACAACAGGTGTCTCCCTGGGTGCCTTACTTAAACAAACCACCTCACCATCAGAATCCTCCTGGTCAATTTCCTCCCCAGCGCCAGCAACACCCATATCCTCCTCATCCTGGTGTACTTCAACACTGACATCTTCAATCTGACTATCAGGAACTGGACTGCGGGTGCTCCTTCCAGCACTTGCAGGGGGCGTGCAAATGGTGGAAGGCGCATGCTCTTCACGTCCAGTGTTGGGAAGGTCAGGCATCGCAACCGACACAATTGGACTCTCCTTGTGGATTTGGAAGAACGCACAGTTCTTTGCGGTGCTTTTGCCAGCTTGAGTCTTTTCAGTTTTCTAGCGAGAGGCTGAGTGCTTCCATCCTCATGTGAAGCTGAACCACTAGCCATGAACATAGGCCAGGGCCTCAGCCGTTCCTTGCCACTCCGTGTGGTAAATGGCATATTGGCAAGTTTACGCTTCTCCTCCGACAATTTTATTTTAGGTTTTGGAGTCCTTTTTTTACTGATATTTGGTGTTTTGGATTTGACATGCTCTGTACTATGACATTGGGCATCGGCCTTGGCAGACGACGTTGCTGGCATTTCA
This sequence comes from Pseudophryne corroboree, assembly GCF_028390025.1. NCBI lineage: Eukaryota > Metazoa > Chordata > Amphibia > Anura > Myobatrachidae > Pseudophryne > Pseudophryne corroboree. Next base: position 137,094,403 of record NC_086451.1, read on the forward strand.
TCGTCTCGGCCATGACTAGTGGCAGCAGCTTCAGCACGAGGTGGAAGTGGATCTTGATCTTTCCCTAATTTTGGAACCTCAACATTTTTGTTCTCCATATTTTAATAGGCACAACTAAAAGGCACCTCAGGTAAACAATGGAGATGGATGGATACTAGTATACAATTATGGATGGACTGCCGAGTGCCGACACAGAGGTAGCTACAGCCGTGGACTATTGTACTGTACTGTGTCTGCTGCTAATATAGACTGGATGATAATGAGATGTAGTATGTATGTATAAAGAAGAAAGAAAAAAAAACCACGGGTAGGTGGTATACAATTATGGATGGACTGCCGAGTGCCGACACAGAGGTAGCTACAGCCGTGGACTACCGTACTGTGTCTGCTGCTAATATAGACTGGTTGATAATGAGATGTAGTATGTATAAAGAAGAAAGAAAAAAAAAAACCACGGGTAGGTGGTATACAATTATGGACGGACTGCCGAGTGCCGACACAGAGGTAGCTACAGCCGTGGACTACCGTACTGTGTCTGCTGCTAATATAGACTGGTTGATAATGAGATGTAGTATGTATAAAGAAGAAAGAAAGAAAAAAACCACGGGTAGGTGGTATACAATTATGGACGGACTGCCGAGTGCCGACACAGAGGTAGCTACAGCCGTGGACTACCGTACTGTACTGTGTCTGCTGCTAATATAGACTGGATGATAATGAGATGTAGTATGTATAAAGAAGCAAGAAAAAAAAACCACGGGTAGGTGGTATACAATTATGGACGGACTGCCGAGTGCCGACACAGAGGTAGCTACAGCCGTGGACTACCGTACTGTACTGTGTCTGCTGCTAATATAGACTGGTTGATAAAGAGATGTAGTATGTATGTATAAAGAAGAAAGAAAAAAAAACCACGGGTAGGTGGTATACAATTATGGATGGACTGCCGAGTGCCGACACAGAGGTAGCTACAGCCGTGGACTACTGTACTGTGTCTGCTGCTAATATAGACTGGTTGATAAAGAGATGTAGTATGTATGTATAAAGAAGAAAGAAAGAAAAACCACGGGTAGGTGGTATACAATTATGGACGGACTGCCGAGTGCCGACACAGAGGTAGCTACAGCCGTGGACTACCGTACTGTACTGTGTCTGCTGCTAATATAGACTGGTTGATAAAGAGATGTAGTATGTATGTATAAAGAAGAAAGAAAAAAAAACCACGGGTAGGTGGTATACAATTATGGATGGACTGCCGAGTGCCGACACAGAGGTAGCTACAGCCGTGGACTACTGTACTGTGTCTGCTGCTAATATAGACTGGTTGATAAAGAGATGTAGTATGTATGTATAAAGAAGAAAGAAAAAAAAACCACGGGTAGGTGGTATACAATTATGGACGGACTGCCGAGTGCCGACACAGAGGTAGCTACAGCCGTGGACTACCGTACTGTACTGTGTCTGCTGCTAATATAGACTGGTTGATAAAGAGATGTAGTATGTATGTATAAAGAAGAAAGAAAAAAAAACCACGGGTAGGTGGTATACAATTATGGATGGACTGCCGAGTGCCGACACAGAGGTAGCTACAGCCGTGGACTACTGTACTGTGTCTGCTGCTAATATAGACTGGTTGATAAAGAGATGTAGTATGTATGTATAAAGAAGAAAGAAAAAAAAACCACGGGTAGGTGGTATACAATTATGGATGGACTGCCGAGTGCCGACACAGAGGTAGCTACAGCCGTGAACTACCGTACTGTGTCTGCTGCGACTGGATGATAAATAATGATATAAAAAATATATATATATCACTACTGCAGCCGGACAGGTATAGATTATATAATGACGGACCTGCTGGACACTGTCTGTCAGCAGAATGAGTTTTTTATAGAATAAAAAAAAAAACACCACACAAGTCACACGACGAGTGTTTAACTTTTTCAGGCAATCACAATATAGTATACTACTAACTATACTGGTGGTCAGTGTGGTCAGGTCACTGGTCAGTCACACTGGCAGTGGCACTCCTGCAGCAAAAGTGTGCACTGTTTAATTTTAATAATATGTACTCCTGGCTCCTGCTATAACCTATAACTGGCACTGCTCCCCAGTCTCCCCCACAATTATAAGCTGTGTGAGCACAGTCAGATATATACATAGATGATGCAGCACACTGGGCTGAGCAGTGCACACAGATATGGTATGTGACTGAGTCACTGTGTATCGTTTTTTTCAGGCAGAGAACGGATTATATTAAATAAAACTGCACTGTCTGGTGGTCACTGTGGTCAGTCACTACTAAACTCTGCACTCTCTACAGTACTCCTAAGCTCCAGTAAATCAAGTGTCTCTGTCTCAAATCAATCTCACTCTCTCTCTTCTAATCTAAATGGAGAGGACGCCAGCCACGTCCTCTCCCTATCAATCTCAATGCACGTGTGAAAATGGCGGCGACGCGCGGCTCCTTATATAGAATCCGAGTCTCGCGAGAATCCGACAGCGTCATGATGACGTTCGGGCGCGCTCGGGTTAACCGAGCAAGGCGGGAAGATCCGAGTCGCTCGGACCCGTGAAAAAAAACATGAAGTTCGGGCGGGTTCGGATTCCGAGGAACCGAACCCGCTCATCTCTAATTAACGTAATGCGCGTCATCGAACACTAGGGAAATATCAGTCATGTTATGCAGGGCCATCACGTGACACGTGAGTCACATGACCCGCAATTTATGAAAAGGTCTAACGATCAGCTGTGAATGTGAATACACATTGGCTTATAAAAGTGCCAGTCATCTGCCTATTTTAACTCTGATTGGTTGATTGAATTTACACCAATCAGACCATTGCCTATATAAAACACATGATTACAATCATGTTTGTTCTCTACCTGAACAGACAGGACACGCTGCACTCCAGGGGTATGTAACCGGTTTGATGCTTAAGTTTGTTTGAATAGTTTTATAATGAAGTCAAAACTTTCTATGACTGTTGGTAAATATCATCAGTTTTTAAAATAGGAAAAATGTTGTTTAGAAAGAGTTAAATAACAATGTTAGTATGTTTTAGAAAATATATGGAATCAGTGTATGTTCATTATTGGTCAAGTGGGACCTATTTTCAACTTGTATTTCTAGTGATTACACACTAACGATCAGCTGTGAATGTGAATACACATTGGCTTATAAAAGTGCCAGTCATCTGCCTATTTTAACTCTGATTGGTTGATTGAATTTACACCAATCAGACCATTGCCTATATAAAACACATGATTACAATCATGTTAGTTCTCTACCTGAACAGACAGGACACGCTGCACTCCAGGGGTATGTAACTGGTTTGATGCTTAAGTTTGTTTGAATAGTTTTATAATGAAGTCAAAACTCTCTATGACTGTTGGTAAATATCATCAGTTTTTAAAATAGGAAAATGTTGTTTAGAAAGAGTTAAATAACAATGTCAGTATGTTTTAGAAAATATATGGAATCACTGTATGTTTATTATTGGTCAAGTGGGACCTAATTTCAACTTGTATTTCTAGTGATTACACACTGTGAATCTTGAAAAAGACGCTGCATAGCGTCGAAACGCGTCGACACAGTGTGTTGTTGTGGGTGACAGATTTGACTATCCATAGTGGGGGATAAATAGCTATTGGTATCCGGACCCATTGCTATTGGCTATCAACATCATCCTGCCTTTTCCCACATGGTATGGTTTTTTTCTGTTCACTCTTTTGTTTGTACTCTAATAAAGAGTGTCCTTGTCCTAATTGGATTGTATCTCTGGCTTTGATTTGTTACGAGGGATATTGGGGTCCATCTACCTATATGAAGTGATCGTAAGGCCAACAAAAGAAACCTTTATGAGTTTTCATCACGTCTTACAGAAGTAAGCTTACATGTAAGCGTCCATCACCATAAATCCTGCATATCACGTTGGGTGCCTTGAAAAAGAGGTGGAAGCTTGAACTTTCCAGTTTTGGGACTATATCCACATTTCCATTCCCTGTATTACACAGTGGTGAAAGATCTGGTCTCAATGCAGTATTATACTATGTTGCATTTTTTTCTTTTTCATATTGAATGAACTACATCGGTCCACTGTGGCAAAACTGAATTTTCTGGACATTGAGCGCAAAAGTGAGATCGTACTTTTTTCTTTTTCTTTTTCTTTTTGTACAGGCACACTGTGCACACGCTGCTTTCTAGGGACCTTAGAGCAGGCCTTCCCTGCTTGGAGGCCCTTAGAAAGCCCATGGTGCCTAGGCCCATGAGCCTGAGGAGCTTCTTGGTAGGCAGGTAGAAAATGCTGCAGCACTGGCTTATTTATAATTGGTGAATTGTGTGCGATGCACACGGCTCCTGAGTACAAGGGGCCCACACCGCACGCGCTGCACCAGTTTTTGAATACTTACCCCTACAGAGTCTAGCGCTGATGTCAGCACCACTGCAGAAATTGCAGGGAAAATGGCCACCACACCATTTTCCTGGAGATCTGCGTATGCTCAGACTCTCTACATTGCTGCTCCGCTGCCGGCCACCAGCAGAGAAGAGGCGGGCCAGACGGAGGAGACCGTGCATGGGCCTCTTCCTCTTTTAACGCGCCCATGCCTTCTCCTCTCTTAAAGCACCCCTGGCTGACAGCGTACTGATTGGTGGATGGTTAGAGCTAACCACCAATCAGAGTGCACCATTCTCTACCAGCTTACAGACAGACAATGAATGGTTGAATGGCTTGTAAGCATGCTGATTAGCGGATGGCTGGAGCTATCCACCAATCAAAATGCTGACAGCCATTCATTGTATGAAAGCATGTCGAGAGATGACTTAGGACCGCAGGAGGAGAATGTTCTGATATATTTATTTTTTCTTTATTTCCGTGAATGGGAGAGTAGGGGTCCCAGTGTATTTTTTTACAGAGGGCCCACAATGCTGTTAAAATGGCCCAGATTGGAAGAGTGCCAAAGGCACAAATTTGACTCAGAATGTTGATTGGGACAGTTGTGAAGTTGTATTACCCTGAACAGTATACGTGTTATACATAGTTGCCCAGGAACGTATTGGCTATAGGGCTCACCAGGAAGATTCCTGGTAGGCTGACTTGTCTGTGGCAGCTTTTGGAGACACTGGCCCTCAGTCCCAGCCATTGATGATGTCATCACCATGGAAGAGGTCATGGCAAAAGGTGTTCTCTCCATCCGAAAACCGAATCATCAATTTGTCCAGTTATGAACTCTCTGCTACAGAGGAAAGAGTCCTTTCTGAAAGCCTCTCCTTTGTACCCACAACTAAGTTCGACAATTTTCAATGGCAATTTGAACGCCAGAATTTGCACTGTCAACTTAAGCTACGTGAGGTTTTTGCCAAAACACCCAATCATTGGATGCTTCAACTTAGAAATTGCCACAACAACTATTGAAATTACAACCACGTTCAACATTTGAACCCTAATCTTTTAATGCATCAATAAAGACCTATATGCGGCTCATGGATACTGTAGTTACCAACTTGACCCGCCAGCCATGTGAATCCCGTTACAACTTAACTAGAGAGGAATACACAGCTCTACAAGTATTGGTGGACAACAATCCAATTGTATTTCGGCCTGCGGATAAAGGGGGTGCCCTGATAATTCAGGATATGGTGGCCTATAAGGCTGAAATTGAAAGACAAGTATCAGATATGGTCACATATAGGTTACTTCCAGCTAACCCAGCAAATATTTTTTTTAAAGATCTAGTACATATTGTGCAGCAAGTACAGATGTCATTTCAGCTAAACTGCAAAGCCATGATCCCGGAACATCCTATAGTACCTATTATGTACACTACACCTAAGGTTCACAAGTCGCTTGTTCAGCTGCCTGGCTGCCCCGATATGGCAGCTAATGGGTCACTATATGATGCCGTGGTGGTGTACTTGGACTTATTTATGCAGCCGTGTATCAGGGCGCACCCCAGATACCTGCTTGATACCTCTACATTACTTACAAAATTTATTATTTTACCAACAATGGAGGGCGAGATCTGGCTATGCAGTATGGATGTACAGAGCTTGTATACTGTTATCCCGCAAATACAGGGACTTGCTGCAGTGCACAGATTTCTTGATGGTCATCTATTATATGTGGGGCCTTGTTTGGACTTTATAATGAAATGCTTCAGTTAATACTAACAATTTTTTTTCTTGTATGATAATACATTTTATCTTCAACTAATTGGGTGTGCAATGGGGTCGATTGCGGCCCCATCGTACTCCAATATTTTTATGTTTGATGTAGAAGAGTCTATCTTCTTTGGTGACCCCAACATTGCCAGTAGGATCGTCATGTACACACAGTACATTGACTATCTCCTGCTTCTCTGGAGGGGACCCAGAGAGGATTTGAAAAATTTGATTAAATGTCATAACAGTAAAGATAGTCCGATAAAACTTGCAATGACTATGAGCAATATGCAGGTACATTTTCTTGAGGTTTGCATTTCTTTACAGGATGGTAATATTGTGACTAGTTTAGATTCAAAAGATACATATCGTGCAGTGTGGAGGCTCATTCATCGCTGGTGCCCCGTCGGCTGTGCATGCAGGCCAATATGGACGATCTTGTCCATATTTGCCTGCACTTCTACGGAGCCGGGTGATGGGGGGAGTGAAGAAAGTTCACTCCCCCCGTCACTGCTTCCCCGCCGCCGGGTCGCCCGTCAGCCGTATCCGCCGTCGGGCAGCTCGGCGGCGGATCTATTCATGTGTAGGGCCCTTGAGGCTCAGATTAGGGCTAGTGGTGGAGCAGATGTGGAACTCTACCAATCACAACAAATATGTTGAAAGTGTTTGAATTCAAAAATGACCTTGCTCAGTGCCAGATTAAGGCTCACATGGGCCTGGAGCTGAGATTTAGGAAGGGCCTATTATGTGCCGTCGCAGGTAGTGTGATAAGTGTTATAGAGAAGTTCTTATGAGTGGGTAGGGGTGTGTGGTGACATACCGTTCACTGCACTACCTCCCCACACTACATCACTAAGCTACTTTCCTGCACTACATCACTGTGCTACTTCCCCACACTACATACCCACACTATATCACTTTACTACTTATTCACACTACATTCCTGCAGTATATCACGACGCTACCTTCCCACACAACATCTCCACACTATTTCAATGCACTACCTCTAAGGACTACATTCCCACACTACACCTAACTTCCCACACCACATTATTACCTTCCCACACCACCATACTGCGCTACCTTCCCACACCACCATACTGCACTGCCTTCCCACACCACCGTACTGCGCTACCTTCCCACACCACATTACTGCACTACCTACTCACACCACATTACTACGCTACCTTCCGACACCACATTACTACGCTACCTTCCCACACAAATGTACTGCGCTACTTTCCCACACCACCATACTGCACTACCTTCCCACACCACATTACTACGCTACCTTCCCACACAACATTACTGCGCTACCTTCCCACACCACATTACTGCGTTACCTTCCCACACCACCATACTCTGCTACCTTCTCACATCACCATATTGCTCTACCTTCCCACACCACCATATTGCGCTATCTTCCCACACCACCGTACTGCGCTACCTTCCCACACCACCATACTGTGCTACCTTCCCTCTCCACTATATTGCGCTACCTTCCCACACCACCATATTGCGCTACCTTCCCACACCACCATATTGCGCTACCTTCCCACACCACCATATTGCGCTACCTTCCCACACCACATTACTGCACTACCTACCCACACCACCGTACTGTTCTACCCTCCCACACCAGCGTATTGCGCTACCTTCCCACACCACATTACTGCACTACTTTCCCACACAACCATACTGCGCTACCTTCCCACACCACCATATTGTGCGACCTTCCCACACCGCCATATTGCGCTACCTTCCCACATCACCGTACTGCACTACCTTCCCACACCACTTTACTGCACTACCTTCCCACACCACTTTACTGCCCTACCTTCCCACACCACCGTACTGCGCTACCTTCCCACACCAGCGTATTGCGCTACCTTCCCACACCACATTACTGCAGTACATTTTTACACACCACTGCACTGCGCTACCATCCCACACCACCCTATTACGCTACCTTCCCACACCACCATATTGCGCTACCTTCCCACACCTGCATACTGCACCACCTTCCCACACCACATTACTGCGCTACCTTCCCACACCACATTACTACACTACCTTACCACACCACCGTACTGCGCAACTTTCCCACACCACCGTACTACGCTACCTTCCCACACCACATTACTACGCTACCTTCCCACACCACATTACTGCACTACTTCCCACACCACATTACTGCTTTGCCTTCCCACACCACCATACTGCGCTTCTTTCCCACACCACCGTACTGCGCTACCTTCCCACACATTACTGCGCTACCTTCCCACACCATCGTACTGAGCTACCTTCCCACACCACATTACTGCACTACTTCCCACACCACATTACTGCTTTGCCTTCCCACACCACCATACTGCGCTACTTTTCCACACCACCGTACTGCGCTACCTTCCCACACATTACTGCGCTACCTTCCCACACCTCTGTACTGCGCTACCTTCCCACACCATCGTACTGAGCTACCTTCCCACACCACATTACTACGCTACCTTCCCACACCACCGTACTGTACTACCTTCGCACACCACATTACTACACTACCTTCCCACACCACATTACTGCGCTACCTTCCCACACCAATTACTGCGCTACTTCCCACACCACATTACTGCTCTACCTTCCAACACCACCGTATTGCCCTACCTTCCTATACATTACTGCACTACCTTCCCACACGACTGTACTGCGCTACCTTCCTACACCACCATATTGTGCTACCTTCCCACACCACCATATTGCGCTACCTTCCCACACCACCATATTGCGCTACCTTCCCACATCACCGTACTGTGCTACTTTCCCACACCACATTACTGCACTACCTTCCCACACCACTGTACTGCGCTACCTTCCCTTACCACCGTACTCTGCAAGTTTGGCGCATGTCACACCACTACCCATCAAGTCCCGCTCTGGCACCAGCCCACGTAGGCTATGAAGACATTTGTTTGCAGCTTCATTGGCATCTGCCCACCCACCAAATACGCTGCCTCAGAAGTTTGCCTACTTGAATCCCGCCCCTCCTGGCTTCTATTGGCCAGGAGGGAGCTACATCCCGCCTTCTTATGGAAGGCCCTACTCCCATTGATCCAGTGGCATCTACCCATACCCCACAGGCAACCCCGGATGGTCGTGAGCACTGGGACGTGGAGTACAAAGTACATTATGTAAACAAATACCCTGCAGAATCACACTCCACTGGATGTACACTGCTCTTGCCGGCGGTGCCACAGTCCCTCTGTCGGGTCTACCATGGGCCCAGGGCATGAGGGCTCCTCCCCCTGCCCTTGTTACACCTCTACCTCTAACTGTACCTCAATAGTATCCACTACTAGATATTGCCAGTAGGTACCTCTCTCTGTAGAGCCACTGCAGCTGCAGACCACTCCACAAAGTTCACACCACTGTTTGGCAGCAATGGAGAAGGAGAGGAACAGGACTGACAGCAGCTGAATGAGCAGGACTTCAGATGAAGAGGAGACACACTGCTAACTTACAGGGGGCGTAGCTAATCATATCTATGGGCGGAGCTTCTGGCTTCCTGTGGAAAGGAAGGGGTGGCTCCAGCCTCAATGTGGAAGGAGTGGAGCAGCCGGGGACAGAGATATAGACAGCATGGGGCGGAGCTTCGGGCAGTCTGAGAAACACAGCGGCAGGCCGTCCAGGGGGCAGGTCTTATCGCCATCTGGGTGGAGCTTATCATATCAAGGTATCTGAGCTTCAAGAAACCCAGGGAAGGGGACCAGTTGTGCATGGCTGCGGGCGGTCCAGAGGTGATAGGAGGAGTTTGTAGCCGGGAGGGAGGCATTTGCTGTTGATGAGTGATGACAGGAGAAAAGTCTTCTCTCCTGTCAACACTGGCTGACTGCATTGCAGAGATCCCATGGGCCTATTTTCAATGAGGGGCCTGGATCTGCAGCTCCATCTGCCCCATTGTTAATCCGGCCCTGTCTGTGACCAATGTTTCAGAGCTATCAATGTTTTGTTACTGATGGTAAAAACATCAGTAACATCGATGTTGTCTAGCAATGTCGTATTCTAAATTAATGGAATACCACACTCTGGCCCTCAGACCAGAATAATAAATACCTGTGAAATTTAAAAATGCTATAATAAAGCAAAAATAGTAATTTAGGCAGAATGTATTTTAGAAATAGACTCCAATCTTAAATATAACATTTTTATATACTCCTAAACCTTTCCAAATAGTTTTTAAAATGTATTAGTGGCTCTTTTATATATATATATATATATATATATATATTTTTTTTTTTATATATATATATATATATATATATATATCTTGTATTTTATATAAAATCTCTAGTTTTTAAACCTTTCTCACTTCTTCTCATGAAAATGAGAAACCAGTAGGGTGACTTTGGACTGTGCAAAGTAGGGCGGGTTAAGCTAATTCTTTTAATATCTCTGACCAGGAAAAAGAGAGAAAATAAATCTGGTCCCTCCCATAACCAGTTATTTCTCTTTCGGAATTTGCTGTTTATATCCAGACTGGTTACGAGTGGTGAAAGGAAAGGTGGTAAGAGGGAGGTGGAAAGGGTTATAGAAAGGAGCTTAAATAGAGTAAAACAGTAATGTAAACATTAGGAAGGGAACAATGTAGTGGTAGGGAATATCAGGGAACGAAGCAATGCAAAAAGGAAGCCATATATAAGATACTAAATAAATGCAATAGCGTGCTCAGTTTTAGGGAGAATCTGGAACAAAAAGCAGAATCAAAACCACTGTAAGAACATGACAAACCAAGGCACACAGCAATACTATCGCACAGACAGCAATGACTCTGCAGCCAGCATGCTCCGAGCTGGGGACAGGGAAGAATGCTGTAAAGAGCCTGGAGAGAAAGTGCTGTTGGGGAAGGGGATTAGCCCCCTTTGGGTGTTAGTGGCTTTCCTCTTTATCGTGGTATTGCAAGTTGCCTGCTGTACTGGCCTTTATGTCTACTTCAGCATGTCCATTTCCAAGGTATGTTTATTGCATATATTCATTATTCACATGTTGCACTAATGTTATTATAAATACCTGTGTGCAAGTGTGTTGTCTATAAGTTGCTATGTTGTGCTCTAGTGATCTGCTGCAGTATGTGGACTATGAACTGCTTAAGTTTCCTTGTACATTGTACAATCAATAAAAGAAAGGTTTAGACACTGTGACACAGAAAACATATATTCTGTGTATTGGTTTGTGTTTTATTTAGTGTTCTGGGAGAGTCAAATAGCATTTTTACTTTTTCCAGAATTTTTGCATGGTTTGTCATTCCTTGTGTCATTGGGGGTCATTCCGACCCGTTCGCACGCAGTGGTTTGTCGCTGCGGTGTGAACGGGTCCGGAATGCGCATGCGCAGCGGCTGCACTACACATGCGCGACGTTGCCCGGTGACAGGGGTCACCGGGTTACGTCCAGGACACCGAAGAAAGCGGTCGCAGAGCCAAGAAGATTGACAGAAAGAAGGTGTACCTGGGCGTCACCGGACCGTTGCCAGACGTTTTCAGGGAGTGGAGAAGAAAACAAAGGCGTGTCCAGGAGAACGGAGGGCGGATGTCTGACGTCAAAGCCGGCCCCAGCATCGCTGAGATCGTCGCACAGGGTAAGTATGTCCAGGGCTAGTCTTGTTTTACTTGAAATACACTCCCCCATAGGCGTGGACTAGTTGATTGCAGCAGCAGCAGCAAAAAGTTGCTGGCTGCGATCAACTCGGAATGACCACCATTATGTCCATCTTTCTGATCTTACACTACCTTTTTACGTCACACAATTTCTCCAGGTACAATACTGTATACAGTGTTCTGCATAGGCATTTTTTACTTACATTGGGCCTAATTTAGAGTTGCATGCTATGGCGATATTCACGCAAATGGGAAGTGATTTTTCTTCGCCGCCTGCGTCTCAGTTGCACCATGCATATGTACCGAGTCTGAGTACACTACTGAGTCACAGTTCACATCTGGCTGCACGCTAATGGGAAATGTGAGAGGAGTTACTGAATGGTGACTAGGATGTAAAAGGGTTGTAGCTAAAAAGACAAACGGAGATGTTGCATCCAATGGGAGTGTCAGAGGCGTATTACGGGTGTGTCACTGAAAGCAGGTGCGTACAAAGACGCTCTCCTAGGAGGTCATATTCTGACAGAGAAACTGCACCTGCCATAAGACTGGTGCAAGTTTTGATGGTGCAAACGGTGGTGAGTCTAAAGATAATGCAGTGTATATAGATGCTGCGGGTGGGCACAGTGGCGTCACAAGGGGGGTGCGGCCTGCACCCGGGTGTGACTCCTGGAAGGGGTGACACCAAAATGTGGGCTCCTCCGCAGTGACAGGAGCCAGGTGCTGCAGTGTGAAAGTCTGCTACAGCAACTGGCTTCTGTCATAGAAGAGGAGCTGACAGCGCTGGGAGATAGTCTCCGGGGGCAGCCCAGTACAGCCCAGCATCTCCGGAGATGCTTGGCACGCCCCTGGAGTGATGATCCCCCTAGACCACGCCCCCTTTATTTACAGCCATGCCCCTTTTTACCGCAAGCGGACCTCCGGCGCAATGGGATAACAAGGGTGCGCACCGGGTGTCACCACACCCCGTGATGCCTCTGGGTGGGCACATACTGTACCATGCACATTCGGATGCACAGATATACACCATGGAAGGGTTTTATAGGGGCGTGAGCATAAAGGTGCTGACGTGACTGTGGCAAAAGAAATATCCTTGGCATCGTCTGCATACAACTCTGAATCAATCCCATAATATATCAAGCCCATTATATTGGGACTGAAGATATTCAGGGGCCCATTGTGAGAATCGGGGAGGTGTGACAAGTGCTGTGTGGGTGTGGCCAGAGCCATATGGGAGAGTACACTAACAACAGTATAAGCCCCAATGTCTCCCTAATTATGTAAAAATATACACATTTCATCAATTTCTGAGAAAAATAGAAATTTATTCTTAATGGTTATAATTTATGGCCAACTATGTGGCAGCTGATGGCTGGTCATTTTCATGCTTCTATAAAGAAGGGCCTATTTTATGTGAACGCCTGGAGCTGGAGCTCCATCCGCACCATTGTTAATCTGGCCCTGCCTCTTCCTCCTGTCAGGACAGTTTTTGGAGAGCAAAAAAGTCACAGTGAAGACTTTTGTGAAAAGCAATTAATGGCCTTAATGGCATTTGGTACTGGTAGTGTGCACATGTGCGAGGCGATAAGGCTGTACATGTGCTTTAACTAATAGGCCTGGTATTCATGGGCCGAAAAGCTGCACATGCACAGTAAACATTATGAAAAATGCAACAACGATCAGACTGCCCAAGACTTTGTGTAAGCAAAGGTCATGAGATGGTGTTTTTAACAAAACATGCAAAAATAACCCTTCATTTTTGGACTCATAAGTTGCAAAAAGTTCCATAGCCCCAATTTTCGAGCTATGGCGAAAACACTTATACATGCAAAAAAAAAGCAAAAAGTGTTGAAATCCGTGGCTTTTTGCTGCTTGTTAATTGACACTCATAAAGGGCCCGATTCAGATGTGGTCTCAATGCCGACGCAGTAGCGATTCTTTTCAGTAACAGAACTGCGAGTCATCGCAAATGTAGAAAACGCCCACAAGTGAACAGAGATGCCTGCCGAAGCCATCAGAACATGCTCAGTTGAGGGAACATCGACTCCCTGACTGCCTCCACGGCTGCGCAGCAGAATGGCCGCAGGAGTTTCGATGCTGGCGCCATGTTTTATGCATACGACATTGCAGTTGCATGTCAAGACACCCTGAAAATGGTCATGACATGCCTGCATTTTTTGCAAACACACCTCATTAGCTTCCCCAAGTGGCCTCTTCCTGTCAATCGCTCTATGACTGATTCATTATTGCGAGCGGCATCACAAAGGTATCTTGGCACGTGTGCACGGTGGCTGTGATGCATGCATAGTCTGCCGATGACCGCTCAGTTGCGACAACATCAAAGTTGCGACCACTTTTCAATCAGGCCCAGAGCTCTATATGGACAGCAGTTTAGGCTTCTCACTGATAGTTAAATCAACCCTTAAAATACTGCATCATAACATACTGTACATGATGGAATAGGTTTTACAGTATCTCAGTTTATCAAATGTTACATTTAAAACATTTTGTTTTACTGTACAGATGTGTTTTTAATTGAACATCAATGTAAATGTAGCGATGGTCTTGCGAAGGGGATCACAGAGAGGAATTATAAGCAAAGTGATTGACAGGGAAATGGGGGAGGTAACAGGGAGTGGTGACAAAAACACAGGTGTGTTGAGCCAGTTTTGGGGGCGTGTTTTAGGCTGCAACTGCGATCCCGTATGTAGCTGCAATATCTTACTGCAGCCATGCTGCGATACCATTGGGCTGTTTAGAACTGCAATAACTGACTTGTCTGCGACAAATGCTGCATCCTTATACGCAATCCAGGCAGCAGTGGTATTTTCATATTTTCACACAACAGCTGCATACAAATTTCAGTTGTAAATGCATTGTGTATGCTGTATCTCTGAATCAGGTCCATTGTTTAATAGCACAAGAATATAATGAAAACAACGGAAAACTTGCAACTGTCCAGTTAGAAGAGAAGCTACAATATGCACAACACTTATATGTAAACTGTTGTGATGTCATTTAAATTAATTATCTTGTTCTAAGTGCTCTAAACTTACAAAGACTGGAGTTGTTGCCTTGTGACTGCACATTTCTACATTTTCAAAACATGATTTTCTTTTGCAAGCAAAATAATACAATTACCAAATGTGTGATACAACCTACTCTCTCTTTGTATTTATCTCATTTAGTAAAGAATGAAAAATGTTCTTGTTATAGAACTTTACCTAGAGTAGTTTCTATGAAGGCATTAGTTATACCCCTTTCACACCAGAAATACAGGGATTTACCCGGGAATACGGTCCCGGGATTATGCCAGGGCATTCCCGGGTTGGCACCCTTTTGCACCAGCCTTTTGACCCAGGTCGTCCCGGGTCGTCACCTTTTATACTGATCCTGGGTTGGTACTGCATTTATATGAGAATGTCATCAGAATGGCCTTTTTAGGCCCACAAAGATGACATCACCAGGAAGCTCTCCAGCATATCCAATCAGCATGAGCAGAGGCAACCCGGGAAGGAGAGACATGTCCCTGCACCGTTGACACCGGAGAGTAACCCGGGATGATCCCGGGAACAATCCTGCTACTTTGCAGGGTTAAAATGCCTAGACAGAAATTCCGGGATTTTGGCCCGGGACCCTTTAACACCAGCACTAGACCTGGGACGACCCGGGAATAATCCTGGGAATCTAGGCTGGTGTGAAAGGGGTATAAGATTGCTTCAGAGCTCACCGTTTAGTAGAGCTGACCCAGCAGGCAGACTATAAGGTAAGATAGACTTGGGGTGGGGCACTGTCTTTATGTATGTATGTATGTATGTATGTATGTATGAATGAATGTGTATAGTGTGTGACTATGTATGTGTGACTATATGTATGTGTATAAGTGTGTAACTATGTATGTGTGTCTGACTGTACAAATATACATATTTATATATATATATGAAGAGAGGAGGGGGCCCATGTGTAGTCTCCAACTAGGGCCCCCTCCTCTCTCTCGTCGGCAGTCAGACAGCGTAGTCTGTGTCATGGCCCCAGGCACTAGTAGACTGTAAAGTCAACTGTGCATGCACAGGGCTCCGAGAGAATGGCTCAGTGGCCATTTTACTGGCGAATCCCCCTACTGTGCATGCTCAAAACTCTGGGAAAATGTCTGCCACACCATTTTCACAGTGATTATGCAGGGCTGCCGTAGCACTGCTGGACTCTGGAGAGGTGAGTACTAAACAACTGGTGCAGCGTGTGCGGTGTCGGCTTCCCTGGACCCAAGAGGCCCATGTGCACCGCACACACTGCGCCCAATATAGATATGCCACTGTGTATGACTGTGTGTGTGACTGTAACTGTGTGTGAGTGAGTGAGTGTGAGTGAGTGAGTGAGTGAGTGAGTGAGTGAGTGAGTGAGTGAGTGAGTGTGTGTGTGTGTGTGTGTGTGTGTGTGTGTGTGTGTGTGTGTGTGTGTGTGTGTGTGCGTGTGTGTGCGTGTTACGTGTATGACTGTATGTGTGTATGTTACTGTATGTATGTGTATGACTGCATGGGCGTCACTATGCTTTGTGACACAGTGGCATGTGCCACCTTAAAGAGGGCATGTCCTCACGGGATGGGATGCGGTCTTGTGACTTAATCACATTTTCATCACTCGGGGGGAAACATATTGTTATATAATTTGTTTGCACTGTTCTGCGTTCTGCGCACTGCACCCCAGTACTCTGCACCCTAGTATGTTCTGTATCCCAGTGCGCATGTGTAAAAAAGTGGTCTGATTCCACACATTGTGAGCCGAACTGCCAGTTAAAAAAGAAAATTTTTATTGTATAATTTGTTTGTACTGTTCTGCGCACTGCACCCCAGTATGCTGTACTCCAGTGTGACTTTGTTCAAGGACAATTCCATCTTGGACCACTTTTCATTTCGTTTCTTAGATGTGCTATAAACTGCAGTATGTTTCTCCTGCAGCTCGGTCACTTAGTAACAAGCCAGCTTGCTGCAGCCTGTGGCCGAAAGAGGATGAAAACAATATTGTGAACTGTGAGGTGGTCAAAATAGATTGGAAATGAGTGGAAATTAATGTTATTGAGGTTAATAATACTCTATGAACAAAAATAGGCCCAATTTATGGAATTTTAGTTTTTTAAATTATTTTTGGAAAAAATCCAAAACCAAAACCAAACCAGTCACGGGCAAAATCAAAAACCAAAGACAGATGACGAATTAGAACCAAAACCAGCAAAACTGGTCTGGCGCACATCTCTAGTAATTACAAAACACAGAGGACATGGCAGCCTTGAAAAATGCTGCATAGTAAACTTACCTGATGGTACTTTCTTATTCCGGTCTGTCAATTATTTTTCAAAATACTTTGATTTGAGACTTTACTGATAGAGTGGGAGATGTAATAAGCCTTAGAGAGTAATAAAGTGGAGTGAAATTAATTACCAACCAATCAGCTCCTAACTACTATGTTACAGGCTAGGTTTAAAAAATTACAGTGAGGAGCTGATTATTTGGTACATATCTCTCTCCAAGGATTAGTGCATATGCTCCTCTGAGAAACTGCGGGGCTGATTCATCAACAAGTTTTATCATACGCAATGAGTTTTAAAACTCGTTGCGTATGATAAATGATGCTACAGACAGTCAGCTCTTAACTGTTATGTGTTTGAAAAATGACAGTTGGGAGCTGATTGGCTGGAGCACCATTTATCATACGCAATCAATTTTTAAGATTTGTTGCATGTGATAAAACTCTTTGATAACTCAGCCTCTTAGTATATATATCAGGGCCCTCCTACCTCTGTCTGTTATTACCCAGTTTTGTTTTATCATTGTTGAGTCCAATTTTTAAAGCGGAACAGAATTTGCTGCACTATATTAGAAACTGTTAATACTAATATAGCTGATACTAAATATAAAGTTGTAGGCTAAGAGTATGATCACCTTCAGTAAATGTAATGCTAGCACAGTATTATATCGCTTGTAATAACATATTTGTTTAATTATAAGGTTCATCTAACATTAATAGTCAGACCACACTGATCTAGAAACAATATTGTTGACTCAGTAACCTGATTTTCAGT
The DNA here is from genome assembly GCF_028390025.1 of Pseudophryne corroboree. Classification (NCBI taxonomy): domain Eukaryota; kingdom Metazoa; phylum Chordata; class Amphibia; order Anura; family Myobatrachidae; genus Pseudophryne; species Pseudophryne corroboree. The sequence goes on from NC_086451.1 coordinate 137,112,285, forward strand.
TTAATTGTTCTGTAATGCACAGTGGCCTTATTTTGTGGCATGGGTGTGGGAGAATTACTTGGCCTTATTTGAGGAATGAACATCTGATTAAGGGGGTAATTAAGACTGGATCACTGCAGCGGCAGCGATCGCAGTCTGAATCCCTATGTGAAGTGTGCACGTGCACTCGGGAACCCAGTGAGATGCTATCAGCATCTCTGGGCTGCGATCGCCTCTGCGTGATTGACAGGCAGAGGCGGGGCCAGAGGGGGCATGCCAATGTCGTTAGAACACCGTGGGCAGGGCGCGATCCAGACACCGCAGGCGTGTCCGGACTATTGAGGGGCGGGCCGCAGTGGCTGAGTGACGTCACACGCAGCCGCTGCGACCCGGGACGCGGCGGGTAGCGGCAAGCTACTCACCAGGTGCAAAAGCATTGCTGCTGTGTGATGCTTTTGTACTTGTGCAGGGGGGGGGGAATTAGGGCCTGACATGCGGGGTGGACTAGCCCTGTGCCGGGCGTCCCCCCGCATGTCAGAGATGTGCTAGATCTAGCACATCTACGATCACATCTGAATTACCCCCTGAGTGTGTGTGTAAGGTCCCTTGAAATATACAGTGATATACATTGTAGCAATGCAAGCATCCACATTAAGATTAGGCATGGTACTGTATTTGAGTGGTACATCCCGCCAGGGCTGGTGCTAGGGTGTTCGGCGCCCCCCTGCAAACTATAAATTTGCACCCTCCCATACTTTACAAACGGACAGCGCACGCCTTTGGTGCACACCAAAAAAGGGGTGTGGTCTTACACTGAAGGGGCATGGTCACACAATAGTACCCCCATTTTAAATTACGCCACAGTAGCACAATCTTATTCACATAACACCGTACGTAGTATTGCTTCTTATACACAAAATCCCCCTGTAGTAGTGCCGCTTACACAAAATCCCCCCTGTAGTAGTGCCGCTTACACAAAATCCCCCCTGTAGTAGTGCCGCTTACACAAAATGCCCCCTTAGTAGTGCCACTTACACAAAATTCCACCTGTTGTAGTGCCGCTTACACAAAATGCCCTCTTAGTAGTGCCGCTTACACAAAATTCCACCTGTTGTAGTGCCGCTTACACACATTTTGCCCACCCAGTCACACATACACAAACAGATACACACACACAAACACACACACACACACACACACACATAGATACACACATACACTTTCTCAAGCTCACTCGCTCTCTTTACATCTTCTTACCAAAAGGAAGTCTGGTTGGCCGGAGCGGTCCATCTTCCAGGCTGTTCCTCCTCATGATCAGCATGATCCTTTGTATCTCCACCCCTCCGTTCCGTGTAGCCCTGCCCCCTTTTTGGGTCTTCCTGCAGAGTGAACTTGAACACTCCGCGCTGCCTGTCACACAGTCAGGGAGGGGGAGAGGACGCTTAAAACTGCCAGCGCTGCTGCCTGTCACAATGTGACAGGCATAGCAGCCGGCAGCAGCAGCGGGAAAGGCAGCGCAGCAGCAGCGGGGATGCAGGGCAGGGAGAGCGTCTACCTGGACTGCATCCCTTTGCTGAGCGGGTAGCGCCGGGTCTGCATCCCGCCACTTACCGCCCCGATGCTAATCTCATATGTACTTATATATCCGATTAGTATTGCAAAGGGCTTCTAGGTTTTTCTAGCTTCTAGTTGCTATATCTATGTCAATCTATCTATGTTTCCATCGACTTGGGCCTTAGTAAGAGCAAGTATTGCTTGCCTATTCGTTCATTAGAAAAGAATTAGTCTTGCCAATTTTATGGGATGGCCTTTCAAACCTCTCAAGCGTTATCCAGACAGAATTTGGACAAAATTCAAATGTGTGGGAATAAAATATTGTTTTTACTCAGCAGATCTGCACAACCACACCCCTAACTCACATACAGTAAACCTTATTCTGATTATGGGGTCTGTGTACTAAGCCTTGGAAAGAGACAAAGTGAACGGATATAAAGTACCAACCAATCAGCTTGTCACTGTCACTTTTCAAATACAGCCTGTAACATGGCAGTTAGGGGCTCATTGGTTCATACTTTATCATCACCCACTTTATCACTTTCCAAAGCTTAGTACATCTGCACAGTACTCAGTTTGGGTGAGCCTTTAAGAGTGATTTAGGGTGGGATGCACCGAAGCTTATTTTACCACATATGCACCTAGCTCCGGTATGCAATACATTCCGGAACTTGGATGCGGTGGGCAATGCCATTTACAGTGTTACATTATAGAAGCCAATGGGTTTCTTTTAGTGTTTCCCCCTGAGAGGGATCCAACTGAATTCCCAGCAGCAAATCACGCTGCACATGCGGCACGCGACGCGTGCGCAGAAGGACTCCTGGGACGTATACCCTAAAGTCCTATCGCAAGGGACAACTCTTACCATGAGAGCTGACCTTTGTGATTTTCTTCAAGCATACAGCGTTAATAAATGCTGTTATGGGGGCGTGGCCTGGCTGTAACCCTTGGCAGACGTGCAGCAGCAGGGCTCCTGCATATTTTATCCCAATACCCGTTCTCCTGCTGTCCAACCCGGATCTGACTGCCCCCCTGAGGCCTGGCCACGGCAGAGAGTGACCTGCAGTGTGGCCCCGTGCAGTGGCGTGCCCGTACGGGCTTTTCCGGCAGTGCGGCCTACATCGAGTATTGAAGCCGGGGCCTTGAGTCTGGAGATGGCCCGGAGGGAGGCTCCAGGCCGGTGCGCGGCCGCGGCGGAACCCTTGCGGTGCCCTGTGGACGTCCCTCAACCTCCCCATGACATAGAGATCCTCCCTGGACCCTCAGGTACCTCTCCATTAGGGGGGATCCTTCTAAGAGCCTGCTTGTCCCAGACGCAGCACTGTGTCTCCCTGCCTGTCCTTGCTGCGGCGGCCATCTTAACTCTCATCTAACAGCACACACTGGCTGCACAGAGACTGAGATCTCCCTGGCTCGGGTTATCTCACTTCAATAAGTTTACTACACACCCAGTGCTGCTGCACTATTTTAGCTGCATCCACCTTCAACTGCTCCCTGGGGTGCCTGGTGTTTAGGTGCATTTACTGACTGACACCTGCCAATTTGTTTCACAGCCTACTCAGACCTCCCCCCTGCAGCTCTAATGCCTTGAATTAGACCTTTGCCCCATGCCATGACCCCCTGAATCACCCGCATACAATGGGGTCTAGTGGCTGATGACATAGCCCGGGACACTCGTACCACAACGGGGACTCTACAAGTCAGATATGGAGTGCTTCTGATCCACCTATGTTACTTTCCTCTGTTTTACTGTATATTATTGTGTATAACATCTGCTGATGGGGAAAACTAAGAGGGGAGGGAAATCATCTGCAGTTAAGAAATCTGGTGACAAGTCCCTACAATCTAATTTGTTTTGCTATCTTCAACCGGACACTGAGAGCGAGGACACCCATTCATCATCCTCTGTGTCTGGCTCTCCTGCTGACATCGGAGGGATGGTGGGAGACGACTCTTCACCGTTGGACAAGGGGCCTGAAGCCTCTATGGCTGATGTTTTGACCTACTTGCGTTCACTTCCTACCAAAAAAGATCTGCCTACCAAAAGAGACTTTCTGGATCTGGAACAAAAGATACGTGACACGGTCAAATCTGAGATCTCCGTACTTCAGGCAGATATCTCTCAAATATCCCATCGAGTTTCAGATATGGAAGACCACGTCGATGAAGTTTCCTCATTTCAATGGAAGCTCTGCGATACTGTTGCACTTCAGGCTCAAAACTGAGGGCTCTCTGGCGTCGACAAGACGACCTTGACAACAGAGGTCGGAGAAACAACGTACGCGTCAGGGGGTTACCGGAAGATGTCCAGGGTCCGGGGATTGCTGACGCCCTTACTAAGATCTTCAATGAGATCATTGATGCAAATCCGGACAACACCATACTGTTTGATAGGGCTCACAGAGCACTACGCCCGAAAGGTCTTTCTTCTGAGGCTCCCAGAGATGTTATATGTCGTCTTCATTACTATCACATAAAGGAGGAGATTCTTACTAAAGCCCACAAACTAGATCGATTGGAATTCGATAAGAATGTGATTCAGATCTTTCCAGACCTGTCATGGTCTACGCTCCAGCAACGTCGATCTCTTAAGCCCCTGACAGAGGCTCTTAAAGAGAAGGGTATACGATTCCGATGGGGCTTTCCCTTTAATATTCAAGCCACCTTTGAGGGAAGACAGGTTTTCTTGCACACGCCAGACGACTTGGATAATTTTTGTTCTACACTGTCTATACCTAAACCTGCCTTATCGGATTGGACACAATCTTATCACCATTTTGATCCTCTGAAGCCTCCAGCCCCACGGGCATCCTGGACCCCAGTCAGCAACAGGAAACGGGGTTCGACTCGGTCGCCTCCGAATAATGGTGAGGCTGGGACTTGATATATAACATTTCTCTTTGATATAAAGTTGTTTGATAAAGCTTAGTTTTGAGCGGCTCTGCTTGGTCCTTCGATGTCTGGTAGAGCCAATCCGGGAGCGCAACGCTAGGCCATTGCTCTTCCTCCACACCAGAGATTCTGCTTTAAAGTTTAATCACTTAGTGATATTGCCTTTGCATGCTTCCACCCCTTCCCTTTCCCTGACACTCCTGTTGTTTGGATCTGTTGCATTCTATTGCTTTCTATAAGATTTTATTCTATTTTTTTATTTTCAATTGTTTAGATAGAGATGATTGTCCCCACTGCGTTTACTACAAGATAGGGGGACCCTTGTATGTATAATAATGATGTCAGATGGTTGTTTCTGGAGTCTCCTTGGTTACACACTGTTCTACTCTTGTCCCGAGGTTGTGTTGTCACTACTGTGCCCCAGTTGGGTCAGGCCGCCTGCCTGTTTTGGCTCTTAAGTCGTGGGTATGACCTCCCTACGACTTAATGGCGGTGAAATTGCCATTCTACAAGACGTAATATTATTGTCATATAGTTCTATGTTCTCTGTGTTGGTCTTTCTCCCTGTGCTTTTCTTTTTCTTGCTCTTTCTCCCTTCCCCTTTTTTCTTGGTCTCTCCGCCTATCTCCATTGCAGCCCGAGGTACCCAATGCGATCGGACCCTGTACCTTCCTCGCATTTTCGGTAAGTCAATGTTACCTTTATTGCTCATTGTAGACAACAAATTCAGCCTAGAAATACAAAAGGGATTTTTCCCACGCACTCTGCTGGCTGTTAGTAAGAAGAACTATATACTATGTAATAATAGGATCCTGTAGTGCCATTTGGAGGATACAGGGGTGCCTCCAGGTAAACTAGCTCTCAATCTGGATATGTTCTGTATGTGCCATTATCATGTGGCCATATATTAAGCAATTGTATGACCCATAGTGGATGTTATTATTATTATGCTGTGTATGGGTTTGGGGAGTGGTACCCCCCGGGTCTGGTGGGGCTGTGCCACCTTGGGGTAGCATGCCATATTATTTATTTAGCACTTATGTAACACTCCTATTTTTTCACTAATATTACTCTTTTGAGTATTTTATTAACACCCTTATTTTTGTAGCACTTTCTAACCCATAGCTTCTGCTTCTTTCTTAACACATATTAACACTTTAGTATTTCAATGGTGTGCTGCCCTGGGGTGGTCGGGCCTGAGCCGACTTTGTGGGGTCCAAGCCTTGGACCTATGCTTAGTTAGGGACCTCCAGCAATAGAGCAGCCGTGAAGTGGCCTGGAGGCTTATCATATCTTTTGCAAAACAAATGTAACGAAGAGCTCTAAATTTCCTATTATTACATAGTATATAGTTCTTCTTACTAACAGCCAGCAGAGTGCGTGGGAAAAATCCCTTTTGTATTTCTTGTCTAGAGTAACCCCCTCCCGCAGCACCTGGGGATTGTTACCAGCTTGATTAGAGCAGTTTTCCACTATTTATTGCAACAAATTCAGCCTTCCTAATGTCTTCTGACCTTAGGCTATGTTCCTTCAACGTGAAGGGACTTAATATTCCCGAACAGCGGTCCACTTTGCTACGGGAGTTATGGGCGGAGCGCATAGACATTGCTTTTCTCCAGGAGACCCATTTTAAAAGCCAAGCCTCCCCTAAATTAGGAAATTATCATTATCCCCAGGTTTTTTTGTAACAATAACGCTGTCAATAAATCTCTGGGGGTAGCGATATTAGTGGCACGCCGGGTCCCGGTCACGGATGTCTCTCACCTGATTCTGGAAGAAGGTCGGTGCCAGGTTGTTAAATGCACAATACATAACCAGGTCTATACTCTTGTTAATATATACGCTCCTAATCAACGCCAAAGACAGTTTTTCACCAAAATACTGCGACAACTAGAGCCCATTAAAGAAGGGCGTCTGATTGTGGGGGGCGACTTTAACTGGTCCTTAGACCCGGGGATAGACTGTTCACCTTCCCTGTCTAGACGGCTGACACGGGATCACCGTCGGGTGAGCCGACTTCTTTGTGAGTTTCAGTTGATGGACTTATGGAGAACTCAACATCCGACGGGAAAGGATTACACTTTCTTTTCTCCTCCTCACAATATGTACTCACGCCCAGACTACTTCTTAGTTGAGCATAGATTTTTACACTTATTTCCTTCAAGTGCAATTGGGCACATCACATGGTCAGACCATGCCCCGGGTATATATCTCTGTTGCACTTTCACCAGCCCCCACCACACCATGGTCATGGAGGTTTAATAATTCCTTGACGCAGGATCCTTGTTTAAAGGCTAAACTCACCTCCGCCATCTCAGACTATATTGCGACAAATGATACCCCAGATGTTAGTGCAGTCACAATTTGGGAGGCACACAAATGTGTAGTTCGGAGAAGATGTATACAGCTTGGCTCTCAGCTCAAGAAAGAGCGAATGGCACAGAGGCTGCAGCTCATTGAACGAATAGCGACTTTAGAGGCCTCGCACCAGTCCTCCCTTGATGCAGGGGTTTTTCTCAAACTAACTGAGGCTCGTCAAGCCCTTAATAAAATTTTATGGGATAAAACTAAATTAGGAATGACCAAATGTCGCCATAAATTTTATTTGTGGGGCAACAAACCAGGTGCTATGCTCGCTAGGGCATTAAGGGCCCAAAGACTGCAGTCTTATGTTCGCTCCGTTCATGGGCCGGGGGGACGTGCTGTAAATACATTGCCTCAGATTGCTCATTCCTTCCAAAATTATTACGAGTCCCTCTATAATCTTAGAAAGGATCAAACCCCTCAGGCTGCCTCTGATCTGAGGGTATTGATACAGAGATACCTGGCGGAAGTTGAATTTCCAAAACTTCCTGAGTCAGACTTGGATACCCTGGAACAACCCTTTACTCTAGAAGAGCTGGAAACAGCCTTGGCAGCTACACCGACTGGGAAGAGTCCAGGCCCGGATGGTTTCCCAGTCGGATACTATAAAGCCTTTAAACAATCCTTGTTGCCCCTCTTCTTGAAGGCGTGCAATGCCATCTCTGCCGAGAAAGGCTTTTCTCCGCAGGCCTTGGAAGCACATATAACTGTAATCCCAAAAGAGGGTAAGGACCCCACCCAGTGCTCGAGCTACCGACCTATTTCCCTCCTCAATTGCGACATTAAACTCTTTACCAAACTGCTTGCGGGCCGTTTGGGCCGCCTTCTCCCGCAGGTGGTTCATGGGGACCAGGTGGGATTTATACTGGGACGAGAGGCTAAAGATAACACTTCCAAAGTTATTGATCTCATCCACCTTGCTCAAAGCGGGTCCTCCCATATGGTCCTCCTGTCCACTGACGCGGAGAAGGCCTTTGACAGGATAGATTGGCAGTTCATGGAAGGTCTTCTTGAGCACATGGGTCTGGGTCCGACCTGTCTTAGTCGTATATTGGCTCTTTATAAGTTGCCATCGGCTAGGGTCCGTGTGAATGGTGCCATCTCTGCTCCCTTTATGATACGAAACGGAACAAGACAAGGATGCCCCCTGTCCCCGCTTATATTTGTTCTCTGCATGGAGGCACTTGCGAGAGCAATTCAGGCCAATCCAAATATTCACGGCGTATGGGCGGGAAAGCGGGAACACAAATTGGCACTATATGCGGACGACCTTTTGGCTACATTGACGTACCCGGTAACTTCCCTTCCAGCGCTTATGCAAGAATTCAATAGGTTCAACTTGCTTTCTAATTTCAAGGTAAATTACACTAAATCGGTGGCCTTGAATATTTCAACGCCTGCACGAGTACTGGAAGGCATCCGAGATTCGTTTACGTTTCAGTGGCATCCTACTCAGCTAAAGTACTTAGGAGTTCTCTTGACTAAAGACCTCACTGACTTATACCGGGTAAATTTCCTTCCATTACTGCATAAGATTACCACGGATTTTAATAAATGGTCTGCACTTCAATTTACTTGGCTGGGCAGGATTAACACGGTAAAGATGACGATCCTTCCTAAAGTTCTGTATCTGCTGCAAACGTTGCCTATAACACTACCAACTTCCTTTTTCACTACTTTACAGTCATCTGTTGGTCGTTTCATTTGGGGGCGGAGGGGGCACCGGCTTTCCCAATTCACACTGACCCGTACTCGTAGAGAAGGTGGTTTACAACTACCTCATTTTATTAGCTATTATTACGCTGTGCATTTGTCCAGAGTTATTGACATGTCCAGATCTCCCTATACTAAGCAATGGCCATCAATAGCTGAAATGACTGCGGGCACCCCCTTATTTATTCTCCCCTGGCTTAAAAAAATCCCGCGCATAAAGCACACCACCCTAGACTCGACCCTTAAGGTATGGAGGAAATTTAGGTACTTAGACTCTTTTAGTCCGAGTCCCTCCTTGCCGACACTTTTATTATTTAACCCTGACCTACCCGCGAACCCCCTCTCCTTGTCTCAGTCCTCAGTGTGGGCTAAAGCTGGCATATCTCGGTTGAGTCACCTGATTGGTTCGTCGGGATTCCATCCCTTCGCAGACTTGCAACGATCTTTTAACCTACCGCCTAATTCTTTTTGGGCTTACTTACAAATTCGGCATTACGTTACTGCGACACTAGCTCGTGCGGTGGGATGGAGACCAACGATTTTTTAATCCTTGTGTCTCTCAGAGAATTTGCCACGGCATCTAATATCTTTATTGTACAGACAATGCCTTTCGAACACTCCCACTCAACCCCTGGCATTCGTTACGGCATGGCATGAGGACCTGGGTAGAGAGTTGACCTCTGACCAATGGTCGCGCATTTTTCAGTTCACATTTGCTAGTTCTCCTTCACTCCAAGGTTTGGAGACACAATACAAAGTGGTGTCGAGATGGTATAGATGTCCAGATTGAGTCCACCACATGTTTCCGAGTGTTTCGGATGTCTGCTGGAGGTGTGGCCAGCCTCGTGGCACTCCTTGCCATATATGGTGGCGGTGCCCGGGACTGGCTTCCTTCTGGCAACAGGTTAATTCTATTACCAGGCGTATCACAGGACTCCCAATACCTGAGACACCTGAGTTTTGGTTACTTAATTTAATTGACCTACCATTATCCTAGTTTAAAAACTCCCTATTGCGACATTTAATGAATGCTGCTAGAGCGACCATTCCGTGCTTCTGGAGATCTCAGGTACAGCCTCCCATTACCAGATGGTTCCAAAGAATCGATCACTATATGGCAATGGAAGACTTGACGGCTTCTTCCGAACAGTCTGTGTCTCGATTCACAGCCGTCTGGTTTGATTGGCTGTAATTCAAGGGAACGCAGGAATACAAAACTTCTGTGCTACGCTCCATCCCTACGACACCTTAGGGCTGTGATGGCGATGGCGGTTCTTCTTTCTTTCTCTTTTCCTTTTCTTTCCCTTTCTTTCTTGGTCCTTTATGCTTCTTGTATGTTCTATTTTCCTTGTTATTAATATTTGAAGATAATACAGATTAATGTCTCTAGCTAAGTGGGCTAATGATGTCATACTCATACATTGCTTTTGTTTCTTGTATTCTTAGTCTACGATTGGAACGACAGCTTCTGCTATAAGAATATTTGTATTACTTGCAATTCCATTGTGCTGTATACTGTTATCTCTTTATTAATAAAAACTCAATTTGCAAAAAAACATAAAAATAAAATAAATGCTGTTATGCCTACAATGAGTGATGGGATGCATCACATTCTACATGTGACTTGTCATGCATCCTGTCCATAGTGGAGTAAGATAAAGGGGTCTATGTACTAAGCCTTGGAGAGAGATACAGTGGATGGAGATAAAGTACACTGTACTAGCCAATCAGCTCCTAACTGCAATCTTACAGGCTATGTTTGAAAAATTACAGCTAGGAGCTAATTGGTTGGTACTCTAGCTACTCTGGGATGTAGTAACGGGTAAATGGTGTAAAAACACAGTTTTCGGGGGTTTTACTGCATTTGCCATATGTACGAACACCCGGCCACCGAGGTTTCCGATGTGGAGGGTAATGCCAGCAAAAGCTGGAGTAGCCCTGTAGAAGCCTATAGGCTTCTTTCTGTTTCAGTGCTGTAAGAGGGATGAATGAAAACGCACCCTCTCAGTGGAGATTGCTTTAACTCTCTGGGGTATATGTACTATAGTACAGGTTTTTAGAAGTGGAGATGTTGCCCATAGCAACCAATCTAGCTATTATCTTCTAGAATGTGCTAGATAAATGATAAGTAGAAGCCGTTTGCTATGGGCAACATCTCAACACGAACCCATCCACCAGTAAAGATTGCTTCACTTGATGATTGGTGAACTTTCACCTCCATCACGTGACCACTGTGCCGCTCTGCTGTGCAAGATGAAGCCTGGCCTGTCAACCTGATGGCATTACTTCAATCAAGTGGAGTCAGATAACGCCAGCATGGGGATGTAATGCCGATGATGGAAAAGACAGGAGTAGGTAATTAAGTAGACCCCTCATTAACATCTGTGACACTTAGAGATGCCATAGAAGCCTATAGCGTCATGAAAATAACAGATCTAGCTAGTGCAGGCAGCAGAACTGCTGAGAAAATCCAGTAGCACATATCGAGAAGCGGTATGTACAGTACAGGGATTTCTCTGCTTCTAGCGTTTTTGTCTCTTATCTCCTAATGGTACGTAGACCTCCCTCTCTTACCTGACTAGCTACAGTATGTGAATAAAAAATGTGTGTCTGCTGAGCATGTATATTGAGCAACACTGTCTGGCACCCCTATTGTTCATGCAAATTATTTGTTGTTACAATTGCAAGGATAAAAGTAGGTATTATGTTCACCATGACAGAGGTGAAGATTGATTTGGGGACAAAAATGGGTAATAATGTCTTTTTAAAGATTCAACCTGAAAATAAAATATGGGAAGATTTGCCTGCTTTCATGGTCCCCATGCCTTTGCCTTTGGAATGTGGAAGCACGTACTAACCTCTACCTCATTAAAATCAATGAGGATGGTGGCATAACAACGCTAACAACAAATGCTACTGCAAACCTTTCCAACAAATGCCAACATATCCAAGCATTTACTGCTAGGGCATTCCCGGGACTTGTAGTTCCACAATAGTGTTTCATCTTTTTATTTTACTTTTCCTATGAATAGGAAATATCACTCATCTTAGGCAAACTCACCAGTATGAATTTTGCAAATGACCCTATTATAGATTCTTCCTCCTGTACTCTTCACAATGATTTCAGTTATTATGAAATGTATGGTCATTTTTTGAGATGTTTAGTGGAGTACAGTACATAGGTGACCTGAAAATCGCCATATACTGTAAACCACATAAATATAAGAGATTGAACCTTTGATAGATATTCTCCTTAAAATGGGAGCAGAAAACCAAACATAATAGGACTCTTGGCTGGAAGAAAAAACCCACCAAAATAAAATACTGTGTTATGTTGCAGAGGAAGTTAAACAATACTGTTAACTTCCTTTGGGAGGTCACACTGATAAATGTCTTCCTACTGTATATTGCTGGTAACATGAACTTGTACAAAAAATGATATGCTTCAGCATATTACCTTCTTTAATTGTTTACATATTACCTATTAAAAAAGGCAATCAGAGCAAAGATTTTGTGTTATACTAGCGTTTTCCCACAGCTTCGCTTGCGTGGATGTCTGCTATTGCTCAGTGGAACTAATTTTACAAAGACAGTAGTGCCATCTAATATTGTTATGTATATTTTATATTGTACACATTGATCACAACATTTCTGTGTAAACAATATTTGCAGTTTTTGCTTCAGGGATTAACACAAAAAGATGCTTGGGGCTACTTACTTGTGAGCATGAGCAATCCACGTAAAACTGCACTGGTCCTGAGATCTACGCCTGCAGCTCTGAAAGTTTTTGTGGTGTGCAATAAATATATTTCTCTAACGTCCTAGAGGATGCTGGGGACTCCGTAAGGACCATGGGGATAGACGGGCTCCGCAGGAGACATGGGCACTTTAAGAAAGAATTTAGTTCCTGGTGTGCACTGGCTCCTCCCTCTATGCCCCTCCTCCAGACCTCAGTTTGATACTGTGCCCAGGCGAGCTGGGTGCTTTTCAGTGAGCTCTCCTGAGTTTACTGACAGAAAGTATTTTGTTAGGTTTTTTATTTTCAGGGAGCTCTGCTGGCAACAGACTCCCTGCATCGTGGGACTGAGGGGAGAGAAGCAGCCCTACTCTCTGAAGCTAGGTCCTGCTTCTTAGGCTACTGGACACCATTAGCTCCAGAGGGATTGGTAAGCAGGATCTCACCCTCGCCGTCCGTCCCGGAGCCGCGCCGCCGTCCCCCTCGCAGAGCCGGAAGATAGAAGCCGGGTGAGTATGAGAAGAAAAGAAGACTTCAGAGGCGGCAGAAGACTTCATGATCTTCACTGAGGTAACGCACAGCACTGCAGCTGTGCGCCATTGCTCCCACACACCTCACATACTCCGGTCACTGTAAGGGTGCAGGGCGCAGGGGGAGGGGGGGCCCTGGGCAGTAATATAAACCTCTTATTTGGCAAAAGGAGCATATATGCAGCTGGACACTGTATATATGCATGAGCCCCCGCCAATTTTACACTTTTAGCGGGACAGAAGCCCGCCGTCGAGGGGGCGGGGCTTCACCCTCAGCACTCACCAGCGCCATGTTTTTCTCCACAGCACCGCTGAGAGGAAGCTCCCCGGACTCTCCCCTGCTTATACCACGGTAGAAGAGAGGATTTTAAAGAAGAGGGGGGGGGGGCACATAATTTGGCGCAGATAATAACAGCGCTACTGGGTAAACATTAAATTGCTGTGTTTTTTCCTGGGTCATATAGCGCTGGGGTGTGTGCTGGCATACTCTCTCTCTGTCTCTCCAAAGGGCATTGTGGGGAAACTGTCTTCAGATGAGCATTCCCTGAGTGTGTGGTGTGTCGGTACGTGTGTGTCGACATGTCTGAGGTAAAAGGCTCTCCTTAAGAGGAGATGGAGCAAATGTGTGTGTGAGTGGTGTCTCCGTCGACAACGCCGACACCTGATTGGATATGTGAAATAAAGTGCTGAGGTAAATTTATTGCACAAAAGATTAGAGAACAGACAGTGAATCTACACAGGTCTGTCCCTATGTCGCAGAGACCTTCAGAGTCTCACAATGCTCACTATCCAAAATAATAGACACTGATATCGACAAGGAGTCTGACTCCAGTGTCGATTACGATAATGCAAAGTTACAGCCAAAACTGGCAGAAAAGTATTCAATATATGATTATTGTAATAAAAGATGTTTTGCATATCACTGATGACTCATCTGTCCCTGACACGAGGGTACACATGTTTAAGGGGAAGAAAGCTGAGGTAAATTTCCCTCCTCCCATGAAGAAAAAGAGCGGGAATCTCCAGACAAGAAGCTGCAGCTTCCCAAAAAGAATTCTCAGGGAGTATCCTTTCCCTACTAGGGCCAGGATACGATGGGAATCTTCCCCTAGGGTGGACAAAGCTTTGTCACGTTTACCCAAAAGGTAGCGCTGACTTAACAGCTATCCTCAGGGATCCTGCAGATAGCTTGCAGTAAAAGTACTTTGAAGTCCATTTACACACATTCTGGTACACTACTCAGACCGGCGATTGTGTCGGCATGGGTTTATAGCGCTGTAGCAGCGTGGACAGATACCTTATCAGCGGAGATTGAAACCCTAGATAAGGATACCATGGTATTGACCCTAGTATATATATATATATATATATATATATATAAAAGATGCTGTCTTATATATATATATATATATATATATATAAGACATGCCCAAAGAGACATTAGTCTACTGGGTTTTAAAGTCAATGCTATGTCGATTTCTGCTAGAAGTGTCCTGTGGAACATGCAATGGACAGGTGATGCCGACTAAAAGAGGCATATGGAAGGTTTACCTTACAAGGCTGAGGAATTGTGTGGAGAAGGGCTCTCGGACCTGGTCTCCACAGCTATAGCTGGTAATTCTGATCTTTTGCCTTATATTCCCTCACAGCCTAAGAAAGCACGACATTATCAAATGCAGTCCTTTCGGTCGCAGAATAACAAGAAAGTACGAGGAGCGTCCTTTCTTACCAGAGGTAAGGGTACAGGGCACAGCTAGTTCCCAGGAACAGAAGTCCTCCCCGGCCTCTACTACATCCAACGCATGACGCTGGAACTCCGCTAAGGGAGTCCGCCCCAGTGGGAGCACGTCTTCGACTCTTCAGCCACATCTGAGTTCACTCACAGGTGGTTCCCGGGGCAGTAAAAAATTGTTTCTCAGGGTTACAAGCTGGAATTCGAAAGGTGCCTCCTCGCCGGTTTTTCCTTTATCGGACCTACCGGCTTCTCCCCCAGGAAGGGAGATAATATTAAATACAATTCACACATTGTATCTCCAACAGGTGATGCTCAAGGTTCCCCTCCTGCAACAAGGAAGGCGATATGACTCAACCTTGGCTGTAGTCCCGAAACCGTACGGTTCGGTCAGACCTATTTTTAAAATTAAAATCTCTGAACCTATACGGGAAAAGGTTAAAATTTAAAGTGGAATCGCCCAGAGCGATCATCGCCAGCCTGGAAGGGGGGGATTTGATGGTGTATCTAAACATAAAGGCTGCATACCTTCATGTTCCCATTTATCCACCCCATCAGGCGTACCTGACAATTGCGGTACAGGATTGTCATGACCAATTTCAGGGTAATTGGCGGAAATAATGGTGCTCCTACGCAAGCAAGGAGTCACAGTTGTCCCATACTTGGACGATCTCCTAATAAGGGCGAGATCAAAAGAGCAGTTGTTGAACAGCGTGTCACTTTCGCTGAAGGTGTCACAGCAACACGACTGGATTCTCAATTTCCCGAGGTCACAGTTGGTTCCTATAACTCGTCTGCCCTTCTTGGGTATGATTCTGGATACAGACCAGAAATGGGTGTTCCTTCAGATAGAGAAGGCCCAGGAACTCATGACTCTAGTCAGGGACCTATTGAAACCAAGACAGGTGTCAGTGCATCACTGCACTCGAGTCCTGGGAAAAACATTCCCTTCAGCAGGTTCCATGCGAGGACTTTCCAATGGGACCTACTGGACAAGTGGTCCAGGTCACATCTACAGATTCATCAGTTGATCACCCTATCCCCCAGGGCCAGGCTATCTCTCCTGTGGTGGCTGCAGAGTGCTCACCTTCTAGAGGGCCGCAGATTCGGCATTCAGGACTAGATCCTGGTGACCACGGACGCGAGCCTCCGAGGCTAGGGAGCAGTCACACAGGGAAGATATTTCCAAGGTCTTTGGTCAAGTCAAGAGACTTGTCTTCACATCAACATATTGGAACTAAGGGTCATATACAACGCCCTACGTCAAGCGGAGACCTTTCTTCGCGACCAACTGGTTCTGATCCAGTCAGACAACGTCACCGCAGTAACTCATGTAAACCGCCAAGGCGGCACAAGGAGCAGAGTGGCGATGGCGAAAGCCACCAGAATTCTTCGCTGGGCGGAGAATCATGTAAGAGCACTGTCAACAGTGTTCATTCCGGAAGTGAACAACTGGGAAGCAGACTTCCTCACCAGACATACGTCCTGGAGAGTGGAGACTTCATCAGGAAGTCTTCGCACAGATTGCAGTTCGGTGGGGACTGCCACAGATAGACAGGATGGCGTCCTGCCTCTACAAAAAGCTGCAGAGTTATTGCGCCTGGTCAAGAGACCCTCAGGCAGTAGCGGTAGACGCCCTTGGGTGTTCCAGTCAGTCTATGTTTTTCCTCCTCTTCCTCTCATACCCAAGGGTTGCGAATAATAAGAAAAAAGGAGGAGTGAGAACAATCCTCATTGTTCCAGATTGGCCACGAAGGATCTGGTATCCGGATCTGCAGGAAATGCTTACAGAAAATCCGTGGCCTCTTCCTCTAAGCCAGGACCTGTTGCAACAGGGCCCATGTTGGTTCCAAGACTTACCGCGGCTGCGTTTGACGGCATGGCGGTTGAACGCCGGATCCTAGCGGAAAAAGGCATTCCGGATGAGGTCATTCCTACGCTGATAAAGGCTAGGAAGGACGTGACATCTTAACATTATCACCGTATATGGCGAAAATATGTTTCTTGGTGTGAGGCCAGGAATGCTCCTACGGAAGAATTCCATCTGGGCCGTTTCCTTCACTTCCTACAAACTGGAGTGAATTTGGGCCTAATACTTAGGCTCCATTAAGGTTCAGATTTCGGCCCTATCCACTTTCTTTCAAAAAGAGTTGGCTTCTCTACCAGAAGTTCAGACGTTTGTAAAAGGAGTGCTGCGTAATCAGCCTCCTTTTGTGCCTCCGGTGGCACCTTGGGATCTTAACGTGGTGTTAAGTTTCCTAAAGTCACACTGGTTTGAACCACTTAAAACGGCGGAGTTAAAATATCTCACGTGGAAGGTGGTCATGTTATTAGCTTCGGCTAGACGTGTGTCAGAATTAGCGGCTTTGTCACATAAAACCCCCTATCTGGTTTTCCATATGGATAGAGCAGAATTGCGGACCCGTTCACAATTTCTGCCGAAAGTGGTATCATCTTTTCATATGACCCAACCTATTGTGGTGCCTGTGGCTACACGTGACTTGGAGGATTCCAAGTTACTTGATGTGGTCAGGGCTTCGAAAATTTACGTGGCCAGAACGGCTAGAGTCAGGAAAACTGAAGCGCTGTTTGTCCTGTATGCATCCAACAAGATTGGTGCCCCTGCTTCAAAGCAAACTATTGCTCGCTGGATTTGTAACACGATTCAGCAAGCGCATTCTACGGCTGGCTTGCCGTTACCAAAATCGGTCAAGGCCCATTCCACTAGGAAGGTGGGCTCTTCTTGGGCGGCTGCCCGGGGGGTCTCGGCACTACAGCTGTGTCGAGCTGCTACTTGGTCGGGTTCAAACACTTTTGCAAAATTCTATAGGTTTGATACCCTGGCTGAGGAGGACCTCATGTTTGCTCAATCGGTGCTGCAGAGTCATCCGCACTCTCCCGCCCGTTTGGGAGCTTTGGTATAATCCCCATGGTCCTTACGGAGTCCCCAGCATCCTCTAGGACGTTAGAGAAAATAAGATTTTACTTACCGGTAAATCTATTTCTCGTAGTCCGTAGAGGATGCTGGGCGCCCGTCCCAAGTGCGGACTTCTTCTGCAATACTTGTATATAGTTATTGCTTCAATAAGGGTTACGTTATAGTTGCATCGGTCTTGCACTGATGATATGTTGTTTTCATACTGTTAACTGGGTAGTTATCACAAGTTATACGGTGTGATTGGTGTGGCTGGTATGAGTCTTGCCCTTGGATTAACAAAATCCTTTCCTTGTACTGTCCATCTCCTCTGGGCACAGTTTCTCTAACTGAGGTCTGGAGGAGGGGCATAGAGGGAGAAGCCAGAGCACACCAGAATCTAAATTCTTTCTTAAAGTGCCCATGTCTCCTGCGGAGCCCGTCTATCCCCATGGTCCTTACGGAATCCCCAGCATCCTCTACGGACTACGAGAAATAGATTTACCGGTAAGTAAAATCTTATTATATAAAAATTATACATACAATAATTTTAACTTGCGGAGCCTGCACACTGCACACGCCGAGTGTCAAGCATCTGGTTTTTCCTTTATTGCTCCCCTGATGCATACTTACCTACTCTCCCGGAATGGCCGGGAGGCTCCCCAAAATTGGGTGACCCTCCCAGCCCCCCGGAAGAGCAGGCAAGTCTCCTGATTTGAGGGGTCCCCCTGCCTGTCCGCCCACTTTGTGTGTAAAGTGGGCGGTCCGGGCAGTCGATGATGCGATTCTTGCTGAATCGTGTTATCCTAGCCACGCCCCCTGCAGTGTAATGCCGGTGATCGCGGCATTACAGAGCGGGGTTGTGGCTTAAAGGAGGCGTAACCGTAACCCTGCCCCCATCCCGCCCTTGCTCCACCCCCGTCCCGCTTCCGGTCCACCCCTCCTTACGTCAGAGCGCTCCCCGGCCCGCCTTTTAAGCCAACCTGGCTGCTCTCTCCCGCAGAGAGCAGCCAGAATGTCGGTAAGTATGCCCTGATGTCACATCGAGACTTTACCATAGTTTCTTTCTCGGTCACTAAGCTATACAATAGTGATAACACGATCCAAATTCATCCAGTAGATTTTGCTTGATGCCGGAAAATCAGATTTATTTTTTATTTTCAATAGATCACACAAAGTCCCTAGAAGTATGTTTCTAAAAAAAAAAAAGAAAGAAAATGGGGGGGGGGGGGGGGGGGGTTATTGAGGATGGTAATGATTGAAGATTCTTCTTTAATGGCAGTTATGATTGACAATTCATCTTTCATGGCTCTTCTCTTCTCAGTTCCTATAAAATGAAAGAAGGATTAGCTGAGAATTTGCCATCAGATAAGAGCCACTTGGCCCATCAAGTGCAATTGTAATTAATGTAATACTCCCCTTACGCCTCCCATTAGTTATTATTATAATATGCTCCTTAACTTGCCCCCATAATTTATTATTATAATGTACAGGGTGGTCCATAAGTGTGTCTGATAGTGTATGACACAAGACTACCTTCCCAATTATAAAATTAGAGTTGCATCCAAGATGGACAACTTCAAGATGGCCGCTTTACTGTAACATACCCTAAAAAGTTTTCCCCCACTCCCATATCACATGTGTAGACACTGGATTAATATTTCCTTGCTCATTTCCTTCTTATAAGGATGTTTCTACACTTATGAACCACCCTGAACTCCTTACCCCCAATTATGTTTTCCCCATTGGTGCTTGCCAATATGAGCACTTGTTCCCTCCTCCCTTTGTTTTTCCTTTGTTGTGCTACTCAGTTCCCCCTTCTGTATGTTCTGTAATGATGGATAAGGTCAGCATCCCAGCGGTCGGAATGCCACCAGTCATGTGACAGACGCCGGAATCCCGACACTACTCGGAATCCTAATTGTGGGCTTCTACACAAGTAAGCCTACTTATGCATGTGCATCATTACAGAGGCTACTCTTACCACTTCAGCCAGTATCGCTAGGGCAGTAAAGTATTATACCACAGTAATTAGTCTAGCACTGATGGCAACTGTAGTTTATATGCTAAAATGTTTAATTCTAACAATTACAGGTACTAGCTGTTATTGTGATTCAGTAGAAGCCCTATTAGTATAAATATTGCATATAGTTTTGCCAAACTTTTACACATAAAATATCAATTCAGATATCCACATATAGGAAAGAGGAAAGCAACAGTAAAATGAATAGATGTTGATGGTTATATTACCTGAGAATGTGCATGTTTTTATAGGAATACTGTATTTTAGATTTTACGTTTGCAAGCAGTGTCCTGTTATCTCTTTGTCTGTCTGTCTGGGAAGTGGTTACAATAGCTGCTTGTGGGCACAACTAATGGGGGCACACTAAGGGGGCACAACTACTGGGGCCACAACTAATTGGGGCACAGCTGCAGGGGGCACACTAAGGGGGGCACAACTACTGGGGCCACAACTAATGGGGCACAGCTGCAGGGGGACACTAAGGGGGGGGGGGGGCACAACTACTGGGGCCACAACTAATGGGGGGCACAGCTGCAGGGGGCACAACTACTGGGGCCACAACTACTGGGGCCACAACTAATGGGGGCACAGCTGCAGGGGGCACAACTACTGTGGCCACACCTAATGGGGGCACAGCTGCAGGGGGCATAACAGCTACTGGGGGCACAGCTGCAGGGGGCATTCTTTACGCGCGCACTAACCCTATTTTGCCGTCTCGGGGTGGGGGCGGGGCACCAAAGGAAATTTTCGCCCTGGGCGCCGCAAGGTCTAGAACCGGCCCTGACTCCACCATCCCTGAACTTCCGGGTTTATGACCCAGGAGTCCATCTGTGGCAGCAGTGGAGCATGCTGTGAGGTATCCAATCGGATCCCTCATACAGCGCAAAGTGGAAAGAAGCCCATAGGCTACTATAGGTAGAGCCCGTGTGACACGTCTTTAGTACAATTGGAAATGCGCTAAAATCCCAGAAAATGGGTTTTTATCACATTTCTGCTTTAGTACACAGTGGCGCACCCAGGGGGAGTTTCCGAGCACCCAGAAACCCCCCTCCCCTTTTTTAGCTGCATGAGTATTATTAATGGCTGTCTAGCGTCCTCTGCAGCCTGCTGTCTTCCTGGTGGCACTTGTAAGTGCAATAAAAGTTTACTTTATTTTATTGTACATATATATCCATGTGCATACATATATACACATGTATATACATACATACATACATACATACATACAAACACACACATATGATATATATACATGTGTATATATACGTGTACTGTATGTGTATATATATATATATATACATGCATGTTTAATATGCTATGTGTGTGTGTGTGTGTGTGTGTGTGTGTATATATATATATATACACACACACACACACACACGATATATATATGGGGTGGTCTTCAGTATGCCGACTGACGGGATCCCGGCGCACAGTATACCGGCGCCGGGATCCCGACAGCCGGCATACCGACAATTGTTCTCCCTCGTGGGGGTCCACGCCCCCCCTGGAGGGAGAATAAAATAGTGCCCGTAGCGTGGCGAGCGCAGCGAGGACGCAAGGGGCTCATTTGCGCTCGCCACACTGTCGGTAAGCCGGCGGTCGGGCTCCCGGCGCCGGTATGCTGGTCGCCGGGAGCCTGTCCGCCGGCATACCATAGTGAACCCTATATATGTGTAGATATGTATATATATATACACACACACACACACTAGTTTTACGGACCCAGCATATACTGGGTCACCTAAGTCCCCACCCCCGTGATTGGCTCCACCCAGTTTTGGAAACCCCCCATGCAAATCCTGCGTTTGCCACTGGTACATACCGCCTCTTGTACTGTATGTCCCTTTGTGTAGTGACTGGAGAAGCAATCAGTTCTGCGGTGCACTAGCACCTCCTTCTCGCTCACATCATGTCCACTCTGGCCCCAGAACACATCCAGCCACACAGTTTTACCTGTTAACATGTAACAGGAGCACCACTGAAGCTGATTGGCACTTGGCTTCTCTGTCATATCAGTACAGGACACTGAGCGAGGGCTTCGGGCCCTGAGACAATAGTGAGGCGGCCACTGTCTCCATTGTCTCTGGCAGCTCCACCCCTGCCCTTATGGGGTTGATGTATCAGACAGTGAAAAGAGTGGAGAAGTTGCCAATAACAACCAACATTATCTACCTACCATTTATACGGGTTCACTACGATATGCCGACGGTCGGGCTCCCGGCGACCTGCATACCGGCGCCGGGAGCCCGACCGCCGGCTTACTGACAGTGTGGCGAGCGCAAATGAGCCCCTTGCGGGCTCGCTGCGCTCGCCACGCTACGGGCACGGTGGCGCACTAAGCGCGCCACGCTATTTTATTCTCCCTCCAGGGGGGTCGTGGACCCCCACGAGGGAGAATAAGTGTCTGTATGCCGGCTGTCGGGATCTCGGCGCCGGTATACTGTGCGCCGGGATCCCGTCAGTCGGCATACTGAAGACCACCCATTTATACAGTAACTTGATAAATGCTGCCACAGAGCTGATTGGTTGATATTGGCAACTTCAACACTGGTCCTCTTCTTCATTCTTTCCACTGATTGATACATCAACTAGCAAGTGAGAGTGAGACAATACAAGCTATTTTATGTAGTCATTGTCACCTGGAACCTATGCTGCTAAGGCCCTTATTCATGTTTGTACGTAAATGCATACACAGCTGCATTTTCTTAGACAGAACTACGAATCATTGCAAGTGAAGCTGTTGCCCAGGAAAGAAGATAGATGCCCACCGGAGCCATCACAAAGTTTTTAGCAATTGTGTACACATATACGCAGCACCGATGCAACAACAAGGAACATCGTCTCCTATGGATGACCTAAGGTTATGTAGATTGGCCTCAGCAGTAACAATGCTGGAGCCATGTTTCTGTACGTAGATGATTGCAGCTGAAGGCAGATACACGCCTTGAAAACAGAAATTATATGTCTTTGTTTTTGACGCCATTCTCACATTACCTCCGCCAAATGTTCCCTTCCTGTCAATCAATTTGATTATAAAATGTCAGTGCAGTGCCGTATTCAGACATTTTAGCGCTGTGTGCAAGAAACAGCATCGGCGCCCTCTTCCCCATATACAATGAAGGGGCAGTGCGCGCCGCAGGCGGCGGCAAAAATATAGGGGCGTGGCTTCATGGGGAAGGGGTGTGGCCACAGAGCTCCCTTTTACACATTACGGCAGGCAGAGCTCCCTTTTATACAGTACGGCAGGCAGAGCTCACTTTTACACATTAGGCAGGCAGAGTCCCCCTTTTTCTTTTTTTTTGCACATTAGGCAGGCAGAGTCCCCTATTTTACATATTAGGCATGCAGAGAAGAGATTTAGTGCAGTGATGTGATGTATAGTGGGGATGTAGGGAACACTCTGCTGTTGTGATGGGATGTCAGGGAGACACTGGGGGCATTTAGAACACACAAGGAAGGAAGCATGTGGCGGAAGCTCTGTGTGGATTAAGCACGTTCACTGATAGCAGCCTGTTATTAAGTGCCTTGTACTTCTCTTTTCTCTACTGGGGGGGGGGGGGGGGATATATATTTTTGCACCTGGGTCCACCACTTGCTAGACCCATCAGGTTCTGCTTCAGCCTGGCTACCGGGATCAGAGCTCTCAGCTCCAGTCAGGCAGCACAGCTGGGGACCGGCAGCAGCAGGAGCTTACAAACCAGGACTCCAAGAGCAGTAAGTGAGGGCAGCGAGGAGCATAAAATATGCCCACGGGAGTAGGGCAGCTGTGCATGACCAGCTGCACTCCTCCCATGTGCCTTTGCAGAAACAGTGATACTGTCTCCCTCTAGCCATTGCGCCATCCCACATCACAGCATTACTAATGTGGGGCATTACTGAGTAGCATTATGTGCATTATGTCATTACTAATGTGGGGTATTATGTGTACAGTAGGTGCTAATACTGTGTGGCGTAATGTGTATAATGGGCACTACTGTGTGGTGTAATGTGAATAATGAGCGATACGGTATGTGTAATGTCAACAAGGATTGTTACGGTATGGTGTAATGTCAACAAGGAGCGTTACCAGTGTGGTGTAATATCACCAGTTTTTGGCCTGCGAAGCACACTGTCCCTATTTCAAATATGGGGTCACCAATGCTCTTTATGTCATAGGGCACTAAAATGAGGGTCGCTATGGATGAGGGGTGATGGGTGTTCCTGGCTGCTGCTAATCTGTGCTGCTGCATTACAGCTGCTTTGCTGGGAGAGGACTGCTGGGTTAGAAGCGGAACTAGCAGCAGTGCTAGGGGCCACCAGCCAAAAGCTTGCCTTGGGCATCAAATTGGTTAGGGCCGGTTCTGCATACAAGGCTGTGTAAGGCGCGGGCGCCATAGTTAGGAGGGTGCCTGATTACAGAGTTGTTTGCACCCTATCCAGATCCTCTCTGTAAACTGCACCACCGACGGGTGTCCAGGTGAGCCAGGAGTGTCATGGAGGGGAGGTTCATGGATCCATGGTCGGACTCTGTGACAGCGAGGATCTCTACAGGTGCTGGGAGCCCCGCAGGGTGAGAGGGCTTTGTTGCAAGGAGTGACCGCTGCTGAGTCTGCCTGTCAGAAAGGTTCTATGTGAGGAAGGGGGCATGTGTACAGCCACAGTGACCCCCCCCCCACCCCCACCCTCCCAGAGCCGGCCCCTAGCAATTGCCTAGCACATCTGGGACAGTGTTGGATCCAAGGTGATCTGTAGCACTGTGTGCCTGTGACATTGGGCGCCAAGCTAGTCCCCCCCAGGTCGGTCCCATGCCCCCTTCTGCTGGGCTGGTTCACACTGTGCGCAGGGCCATTTGGCCGCTACTGCGATCGGTGATCTGATTGTGTAGTGGTCACTGGTCCTTTAGTCACAAGCTACAGTAAAATCTGTTTCCACCATCCTCTATGTCTCTTTCCTCTGTGTGTCTCTTTCCACTATCCTCTCACATCCTCTGCCTGTCTCTTTCCTCTATGTGTCTCTTTCCACCATCCTCTCTCATCCTCTGTCTGTCTGCCTGTCTGTCTCTTTCCTCTGTGTGTCTCTTTCCACCATCCTCTCACATCCTCTGCCTGTCTGTCTCTTTCCTCTGTGTGTCTCTTTCCACCATCCTCTCACATCCTCTGCCTGTCTCTTTCCTCTATGTATCTCTTTCCATCATCCTCTCACATCCTCTGTCTGTCTGCCTGTCTGTCTCTTTCCTCTATGTGTCTCTTTCCATCATCCTCTCACATCCTCTGTCTGCCTGTCTGTCTCTTTCCTCTATGTATCTTTCCACCATCCTCTCACATCCTCTGTCGCCTGTCTCTTTCCTTTATGTGTCTCTTTCCACCATCCTCTCACATCCTCTGTCTGTCTGCCTCTTCCTCTATGTGTGTCTTTCCACCATCCTCTCACATCCTCTGTCTGTCTGTCTGCCTCTTTCCTCTATGTGTGTCTTTCCACCATCCTCTCACATCCTCTGTCTGTCTGTCTGTCTGTCTGTCTCTGACAGCGGAGAGGGATCTGAAAAGATCCCTCACCTGCACAAGCTGACGCATCAGGGATGTCGGCGGTAACTGGCATCGGCTTGGGGGTGGTAGCGGGTATCAGCTCGGCAGTGGTAGAGATCATCAGCTGGACTCAGCGAACATTATGGCTGCAGTGCCTCACCAGCCACCAGTGCCGTAACTAGACATTTTAGCGCTGTGTGCAAGAAACAGCATCTCTCATTTTACACATTAGGAAGCAGAGTCCCCCTTTTTACATGAATGAGAGATTGAGAGAGAGAGAGAGAGAGAGTGTGTGTGTGTGTGTGTGTGTGTGTGTGTGTGTGTGTGTGTGTGTGTGTGTGTGTGAGAGTGAGAGAATGTGTGAGAGAGTGAGAGTGTGTGTGAGAGAGTGAGTGTGTGTGCGTAAGTATTATACTTAACTGTGACCAGCTGGCAGGCCTCTCTTCTTCTCCTTCCTGCCCGAGTCCTCCTTCTCCTCCCCCAGCTGTCAGCTCCTCACAGTGCAGTCTCTCCCGAGCTGCAGGGGGTGGCGATCGGCATCCAGAGGCGAACATTTATGTCCCAAGAGCCAGAGCTGCTGCTCTTCCATCCTCTCTCCCCAGCGGCCGCTCCCCCGGCGTGATGCAGTTGCTCTCGGCACCGACAAGTCTGTGACTTCCAGGGGTAAGGTAAGGGAGCCATCGCCGCAACTATGTTTGAGAACAGACCGCTGCTGCTGCTGATCAGTGCAGAAGTTGGGACGCTGTGAAATGAAGCCGCGGAGACCAGAGGGCCGAGTCAGCGAAGTCTGGATGCTGAGGAGTTGATAGTGGTAAGTGGGCGCCGTCAGATTAGACTGCGTTAGCGAGATGATTGCAGCGGCAGTGCTACGGACGATCGGCCTGATTGCCCGCCGCTGCCTGCATACTGAGCCAGCGCTCCTGAGTCCCCTGCAGCAACGGAAGCAGGAGACGGGAGACAGGCGCCAGCGGGAGTGAGTTGGGCTGGAGATAGCGGCCATGTGGGTGAGGGGTGTGCTGACAGATGGTGCGCCCACAGTCCATTTGCGCTGTGGGCAAATTACAGTTACTAGTTACAGCCCTGCCAGCCATTGACCTCACTGCACGCCACTGGCCTTCAGTGCATGTGCGTTGTGGGCAAGGCACCATCGGCACACACCTAGGTACCTTGGCACATGCGCGGTGCAACCACAGGACATGCGCAGTCTGCTGATAATCACTCCAATGCGAAAATATCGGCATTGCATATAAACATGAATAAGGCCCTATGTTCAGACTGTCATGCATTTGTTTCTTTTTTTGCTTGTACTTGCTTGTAAACTTAGAGATCTTTGAGCTTGGACTGCATGGCCCCTTGTGTGCTGAGTTGCTGATTGCGGGTGATTTCTATGAGTCAAGCTGTTGTCTGGCCTGTGTTTGACTAGACTGGTTTTGACTGCTGCTGAGTAATTTCAGTGTCTCAACCTGCGTTAAAAATTAACCCTACTTCTATGACTCCTGGGCTGTGTTCTGGGCACCTTATGCCACTCTGTTATTTTTTCATTGGTTAGTGAGTCACTAAAATGGATTAGAAAAACAAGAAACCTCCTTTAACCTCCATTAGTAGTCTGAGTTATGTATAAACCCCCATATTGGCTTTCAGACCTATTTATTAGCCATACCCAACTGCCCTAGTGATACTGGCTCGAGTGATAAGAGTAGCCTCCATAGTGGTGTATATGCATGAGCATAGTATGCATGCGTAGAAGCCCAGAAATGGGATTTTACCAGTGATAGGGCTGGTAAAATAATAATTGTTCACCAGTGATAGGACTCAATTTCACCTTGCCAATTCATTAAGGGGCTTACAACAATGATTGATTGTTATGCATGGGGAATATATTATATTTGACATGTATTGTGGCTAAGGTTGCCACCCCATGAATCATCGATTCCTGGAGATTTCCCCCCCCCACACACACACACACACCACGGCACCAGGCAATGTTCATGTAAATAAAATGATGTACCATATCTATAAAATATTTTGCGTACAAACAATCTAAATGAAGCAGTGTATCTTGAATAAATGACAGGCATTTGGTACCTTAAAACTAGATTGTGTGAAAGAGGGAAGAACCATGGAAGTAGAAGTGTTGCACATAACCTAATCAATATCAAGCTTCAACAGGTTAAACAAACAAATGCACTACTAAAAGGTGTCTGTTAGTGATTAAAAAATATACATATATCTATATATAACTTGAGCCTCTATTTGTTTCATGCATGCTCATTATATCTGTCATCTCTCGTTGCTGTTCTCACATGAGCCGGTCCGGCATTACTTCACCACCGCAGCACGGGGAAACGCTGAGGAAGAGCTGCTGATGGCAGCGTCACGGCAGCTTCGGCTCAGTCTGGGCTAAACACAGTCTTGCAAAGTTTGATGTCACTGTAGTTCACTGAGTTCCTTGGCTGCCAAAGAGCACTGCTGGTGCTTCCAGGGTCTAGTGATGTGCACCGGAAATTTTTCGGATTTTGTGTTTTGGTCTTGGATTCGGTTCCGCGGCCGTGTTTTGGATTCGGACGCGTTTTGGCAAAACCTCCCTGAAAAATTTTTGTCGGATTCGGGTGTGTTTTGGATTCGGGTGTTTTTTTACAAAAACCCCTCAAAAACAGCTTAAATCATAGAATTTTGGGGTCATTTTGATCCCATAGTATTATTAACCTCAATAACCATAATTTCCACTCATTTCCAGTCTATTCTGAACACCTCACACCTCACAATATTATTTTTAGTCCTACAATTTGCACCGAGGTCGCTGGATGACTAAGCTAAGCGACCCAAGTGGCAGACACAAACACCTGGCCCATCTAGGAGTGGCACTGCAGTGTCAGGCAGGATGGCACTTCAAAAAATAGTCCCCAAACAGCACATGAGGCAAAGAAAAAAAGAGGTTCAATGAGGTAGCTGGATGGCTAAGCTAAGCGACCCAAGTGGCCGACACAAACACCTGGCCCATCTAGGAGTGGCACTGCAGTGTCAGACAGGATGGCACTTCAAAAAATAGTCCCCAAACAGCACATGATGCAAAGATAAATTAAAGAAAAAAGAGGTGCAAGATGGAATTGTCCTTGGGCCCTCGCACCCACCCTTATGTTGTATAAACAGGACATGCACACTTTAACAAACCCATCATTTCAGCGTCAGGGTCTGCCACACGACTGTGACTAAAATGACTGGTTGGTTTGGGCCCCCACCAAAAAAGAAGCAATCAATCTCTCCTTGCACAAACTAGCTCTACAGAGGCAAGATGTCCACCTCCTCCTCATCCTCCGATTCCTCACCCCTTTCACTGTGTACACCCCCCTCCTCACAGAGTATTAATTCGTCCCCACTGGAATCCACCATCTCAGGTCCCTGTGTACTTTCTGGAGGCAATTGCTGGTAAATGTCTCCACGGAGGAATTGATTATAATTCATTTTGATGAACATCATCTTCTCCACATTTTCTGGAAGTAACCTCGTACGCCGATTGCTGACAAGGTGAGCAGCTGCACTAAACACTCTTTCGGAGTACACACTGGAGGGGGGGGGGGGCAACTTAGATAAAATAAAGCCAGTTTGTGCAAGGGCCTCCAAATTGCCTTTTTCCTGCCAGTATACGTAAGGACTGTCTGACGTGCCTACTTGGATGCGGTCACTCATATAATCCTCCACCACTCTTTCAATGGTGACAGAATCATATGCAGTGACAGTAGACGACATGTCAGTAATCGTTGGCAGGTCCTTCAGTCTGGACCAGATGTCAGCACTCGCTCCAGACTGCCCTGCATCACCACCAGCGGGTGGGCTCGGAATTCTTAGCCTTTTCCTCGCAGCCCCAGTTGCAGGAGAATGTGAAGGAGGAGCTGTTGACGGGTCACGTTCCGCTTGACTTGACAAGTGTCTCACCAGTAGGTCTTTGCACCCCTGCAGACTTGTGTCTGCCAGAAAGCGAGATACAACGTAGGTTTTAAACCTAGGATCGAGCACGGTGGCCAAAATGTAGTGCTCTGATTTCAACAGATTGACCACCCGTGAATCCTGGTTAAGCGAATTAAGGGCTCCATCCACAAGTCCCACATGCCTAGCGGAATCGCTCCATTTTAGCTCCTCCTTCAATCTCTCCAGCTTCTTCTGCAAAAGCCTGATGAGGGGAATGACCTGGCAGTGTCTGAACTGACTTCACGTGTGGCAAGTTCAAAGGGTTGCAGAACCTTGCACAACGTTGAAATCATTCTCCACTGCGCTTGAGTCAGGTGCATTCCCCCTCCTTTGCCTATATCGTGGGCAGATGTATAGGCTTGAATTACCTTTTGCTGCTCCTCCATTCTCTGAAGCATATAGAGGGTTGAATTCCACCTCGTTACCACCTCTTGCTTCAGATGATGGCGGGGCAGGTTCAGGAGTGTTTGCTGGTGCTCCAGTCTTAGGCACGCGGTGGCTGAATGCCGAAAGTGGCCCGCAATTCTTCGGGCCACCGACAGCATCTCTTGCACGCCCCTGTCGTTTTTTAAATAATTCTGCACCACCAAATTCAATGTATGTGCAAAACATGGGACGTGCTGGAATTTGCCCACATGTAATGCACGCACAATATTGCTGGCGTTGTCCGATGTCACAAATCCCCAGGAGAGTCCAATTGCGGTAAGCCATTCTGCGATGATGTTCCTCAGTTTCCGTAAGAGGTTGTCAGCTGTGTGCCTCTTATGGAAAGCGGTGTTACAAAGCGTAGCCTGCCTAGGAACGAGTTGGCATTTGCGAGATGCTGCTACTGGTGCTGCTGCTGCTGTTCTTGCTGTGGGAGGCAATACATCTACCCAGTGGGCTGTCCACAGTCATATAGTCCTGAGTCTGCCCTGCTCCACTTGTCCACATGTCCGTGGTTAAGTGGACATTGGGTACAACTGCATTTTTTAGGACACTGGTGACTCTTTTTCTGACGTCTGTGTACATTCTCGGTATCGCCTGCCTAGAGAAGTGGAACCTAGATGGTATTTGGTACCGGGGACACACTAACTCAATAAATTGTCTAATTCCCTGTGAATTAACGGTGGATACCGGACACACGTTTAACACCACCCAGGCTGCCAAGGCCTGAGTTATCTGCTTTGCAGCAGGATGACTGCTGTGATATTTCATCTTCCTCGCAAAGGACTGTTGGACAGTCAATTGCTTACTGGAAGTAGTACAAGTGGTCTTCCGACTTCCCCTCTGTGATGATGATCGACTCCCAGCAGCAACAACAGCAGCGCCAGCAGCAGTAGGCGTTACACTCAAGGATGCATCGGAGGAATCCCAGGCAGGAGAGGACTCATCAGACTTGACAGTGACATGGCCTGCAGGACTATTGGCTTTCCTGTCTAAGGAGGAAATTGACACTGAGGGAGTTGGTGGTGTGGTTTGCAGGAGCTTGGTTACAAGAGGATGGGATTTAGTTGTCAGTGGACTGCTTCCGCTGTCACCCAAAGTTTTTGAACTTGTCAATGACTTCTGATGAATGCGCTCCAGGTGACGTATAAGGGAGGATGTTCCTAGATGGTTAACATCCTTACCCCTACTTATTACAGCTTGACAAAGGCAACACATGGCTTGACAAATGTTGTCCGCATTTCTGTTAAAATAATTTTTGTATTTTGACCAGGCATGTCAATGGCCATATTCGTCCCACGGACAACAGGTGTCTCCCCGGGTGCCTGACTTAAACAAACCACCTCACCTTCAGAATCCTCCTTGTCAATTTCCTCCTCAGCGCCAGCAACACCCATATCCTCATCCTGGTGTACTTCAACAGTGACATCTTCAATTTGACTATCAGGAACTGGACTGCGAGTGCTCCTTCCAGCACTTGCAGGGGGCGTGCAAATGGTGGAAGGCGCCACCTCTTCCCGTCCAGTGTTGGGAAGGTCAGGCATCTCAACCGACACAATTGGACTCTCCTTGGGGATTTGTGATTTAGAAGAGTGCACAGTTCTTTGCTGTGCTTTTGCCAGGTTAAATCTTTTCATTTTTCTAGCGAGAGGATGAGTGCTTCCATCCTCATGTGAATCTGAACCACTAGCCATGAACATAGGCCAGGGCCTCAGCCGTTCCTTGCCACTCCATGTCGTAAATGGCATATTGGCAAGTTTACGCTTCTCATCAGACGCTTTTAATTTAGATTTTTGGGTCATTTTACTGAACTTTTGTTTTTTGGATTTTACATGCTCTCTACTATGACATTGGGCATCGGCCTTGGCAGACGACGTTGATGGCATTTCATCATCTCGGCCATGACTAGTGGCAGCAGCTTCAGCACGAGGTGGAAGTGGATCTTGATCTTTCCCTATTTTACCCTCCACATTTTTGTTCTCCATTTTTTAATGTGTGGAATTATATGCCAGTAATATATCAATAGCAATGGCCTACTGTACCGTACTGCTATATATATACTAGTGGTCAGCAAAATTCTGCACTGTCCTCCTACTATATACTGCGCACAACTAAAATGCAGCACAGGTATGGATAGATAGTATACTTGACGACACAGAGGTAGAGCAGTGGACTACTGTACCATACTGCTATATATATACTGGTGGTCAGCAAAATTCTGCACTGTCCTCCTACTATATACTGCGCACAACTAAAATGCATCACAGGTATGGATGGATAGTATACTTGACGACACAGAGGTAGAGCAGTGGACTACTGTACCGTACTGCTATATATATACTGGTGGTCAGCAAAATTCTGCACTGTCCTCCTACTATATACTGCGCACAACTAAAATGCAGCACAGGTATGGATGGATAGTATACTTGACGACACAGAGGTAGAGCAGTGGACTACTGTACCGTACTGCTATATATATATATACTCAGTGGCGGATCCAGGGGGGGCACTCAGGCCCGTGCCCCCCCCCCCCCGTCATTTGTGGCCCCATCCGTCCCGTTCCCGCTTGTGTCACTGAGACACGCTGCCGCTCAGTCCGGCGGCAGCGTGTCTCAGCTGTCAGGAGGAGAGCGCGGCTATCTGGCGGCGTGTTGCGGACTTCAAACCAGCCGCCGGTTCGTGAGCCAATCAGAGCTCGTGGACTGGCAGCCAATCAGGAGCCGCCGGTCCGCGAGCTCTGATTGGCTCACGAACTGGCGGCTAGTTTGAAGTCCTACACGCCGCCAGACATAGCCGCGCTCTTCTCCTGACACCCTCAGAGCCAGCCGGGCAGAGAAGCAGCAGCGGTAAGCAGCTGCAGAACTGATGTGGGGGCATTTGTATACCTGGCACTGTGAGGGCAATTGTATACCTGGCACTGTGAGGGCAATTGTTTACCTGGCACTATGGGGGCATTTGTATACCTGACACTGTGGGGGCATTTTTGGATCAGGCACTGTAGGGGCATTTTTGGATCTGGCACTGTAGGGGCATTTTTGGATCTGGCACTGTGGGGGCATTTTTGGATCTGGCACTGTAGGGGCAATTTTGGATCTGGCACTGTGGGGGCATTTTTGGATCTAGCACTGTGGGGGCATTTGTGGATCTGGCACTGTGGGGGCATTTGTGGATCTGGCACTGTGGGGGCATTTGTGGTTCTGGCACTGTGGGGGCAATTGTGGATCTGGCACTGTGGGGGCAATTGTGGATTTGGCACTGCACAATTGGGGGCATATGTCTGTGTATCACGTTCATTTTAATTGGCCACACTCACTATATGACTGCGGGCATTACTACAGGCAACATTACTACTGGGGGCAATAGGGGCATTGCATAAGGGGCACCACTACTATGGGGTCTATATAAGGGGCACTACCAGTACAGTGGACATTGCATAATGAGCGCTACAACTGTGGGCATTGTATAAGAAGCGCCACCTCACATGCACCGAAGCCGCACGCAAATGTACTTCCCCTTCCATGATGCCCCCCCTATCATTTTCTTCTGGATCCGCCCCTGTATATACTGGTGGTCACAGCAAAATTCTGCACTGTCCTCCTACTATATACTACAATGCAGCACAGATAATGAGCATTTTTCAGGCAGAGAACGTAGATATTTTCAGCACACTGAGCACAGATATTTGCAAGCACACTGAGCACAGATATTTGCAGCACACTGAGCACAGATATTTGCAGCACACTGAACACAGAAACTGAGAGAACGCAGCCACGTCCTGTCGCTATCATCTCCAAAGCACGAGTGAAAATGGCGGCGACGCGCGGCTCCTTATATAGAATACGAATCTCGCGAGAATCCGACAGCGGGATGATGACGTTCGGGCCAGTGGCGTGCGGTGAGGTCAGAGGCTGGTGAGGCACTACAGCAATAATGTCCGCCGAATCCTGCCATCCTAGGACACGCAACTGCACCATGCATCAGCATTATATTTGAATGTGCCTTGGCAATATTTAGGTCTTGTTCAGTGTGCCACGAGTTGTAAAAGGTTGAAAATCTCTGGCCTAGTGTATACCCACTATATCACTGACAATGCGTGCTCCTGCGGTTTGTCAGCAATATCCTCCATCGGCCCTACATGCAGGGTTGATGGGGGATGTCGTTAGCATGGGCCATGCTACTGAATGTAGCATGGCCGCCACCGCTCCGTTTCTTGCTGCATTGGCAAGTGTGCATGCACTTCCCGATGCTGGCTCCCTCACCGAATTTGTAGTGTGTACCCAGCTTAATACGATAAGCATATCCAAATAATTTGCTTGTGCTTTTATTCATATAGTCTCTTTAAAGAATTATACTGTAAGTATATGTTAGAGCAGGCATGTCAAACTCATGGTCATCCAGCTGTTGTGAAACTACAAGTCCCAGCATGCTTTACCAGCTGATCAGTGGAAGGTGTGCTGGCAAAGCATGCTGGGGCTTGTAGTTTCACAATAGCTGGAGGGCCACGAGTTTGACATGACTGCTTTAGAGGAATATGTTAAAGCTCCCAATTAATGAATTCAAGCAGCTGTGAAACATTTATTTAGAGGGATAACACACTACGTATACAGATATAATTATTTTTCAGTAAAGCCATTAGTCATATATATTTATAAATAGTGTAATGTACTTTTAATGCATAAATGTAAGCATTCCCTCATGTAACAATGCCTGCTACTATTAAGGAATCCACTTGAGGGGGGGACACTGTGAACTCGGGATCAGGGGAAGGGGGCACTGCACTCACAATCGCGTGAGGGGGAGGAAACTGTGCACCCAATGTGAGGGGGGATTGAGGTGCGCTGAAGCATCAGCAATCGTGAGAGGACACCCATGAGCAGGAAGGGACACTTGCGATCGCGGGAGGGGGGGGGGGGGGGTAAGCTATGCACCCATGATGACCAGAGGAGTGAAACCCGCGATCACAGGAGGGGGGGTGCGCTTTGCACACGCGATCACAGGAGGGGGGGTGCGCTCAGCACTGTGCGCCCGCGATCACAGGAGGGGGGGTGCGCTCAGCACTGTGCACCCGCGATCACAGGAGGGGGGGGGGGGTGCGCTGTGCGCCCCCGTGACCTCAGGAGGGGGGGGGGTGCGCTGTGCACCCGCGATCACAAGAAGGGGGGGGGGAGGTGCGCTGTGCACCCGCGATCACAGTAGAGGGGGGTGCGCTCATCGCTGTGTACCCGCGATCACAGGAGGTGGAGGACGCGCTGTGCACCCTTGAGCTGGGGAGGGGGGACGGACGGACGACTCTGTACAGTACACCAGTGAGCAGTTGGAGGGGGAGCACCAGCGGTAGGGGGATGGATGATGTACACACATTAGCATGTGTGTGTAGGGGGTTTAGGATGCATGATAAGGATCAGCGCTGCAGTGCTTTGAGTGACAGTCGCAGCAACTGAGTGGACAACAGTGGAGCATAGATGGCGCCTCGACTGCCCGGTGCTTCCCTCACTGCTTTGCTCACCTAGCTGACCGCTTAGCGCTGGCCCTGCACGCACCCCTGCAGACACTCCACTGCATAGTATAGTACATACATTCCCCTGCCTGGCGGCGCCCCTCTCTGCTGAACCTGTCACAGCGCCCAGGGCACATGCCCTGCTCGCCCCGCCCTTGTTACGCCTCTGATAAAGCATCCACTTTACACACTTATTTAGCTATAATAAAGATTTTATTGCATTGAAAATGTTATTTGACAAAAGAGTTTTTCTCCACTGAATACCTATGAGTTCCTTATCAGTGTTCTTGTGTATTAGAGGTTAGAGTCTGAGTACTGTATGTGATTTTTATGATCTTGCAGATGTGCCTGGTATTTCCTTCTTTATGCAGCTGAGTATCACTAGTATATTTTTTATAACTTGCGCAATAAAGGATCTTATCACATGGAAAAGGCTCTATAATAAAGGACCCCTAAATCTCAGTGTGTGCACTAGTCCACTAGTGTTTACTGTTATATAGTGTCTCTTTATATAAATGGCACTATACATGTATATTATAGTCAACATAAAATTGCTGGCTGACTAAAGTCTCTTGTCTGGAATAAATGTAACACAGAAAAAAGAAAAATGCAGGTGTACGCTTGAAACAGTAAACATAATAAGGATTCTTAGCATATGTTTAGCTAAAAATGCGAGCCCACCTACCATGACAAGTTGAACCTTTATCAGGTGGGTCCCTATATGCCTAATACATCACATACATTTATCTAGGACTTACCTTTCATCAGTGGTGCAAGTAGAAAAAAATTCTTACAGGTACTGTGTGAGCGCGCCTAAGGCACCCACGTACAAAAAAAATGGGTGTGGCCAAATGCCACATGGGGCATGGCCAATGAAAATGGGGGTGTGATACATATATGGGGGGGGCAGATACACATATGACCCCAATAGTGCCAGATACACGTTGCCTCACAGTGCCAGATACACATTGCCCCACAGTGCCAGATACACATTGCCCCACAGTTCCAGATACACATTGCCCCACAGTGCCAGATACACATTGCCCCACAGTGCTAGATATACCTTGCCTCACAGTGCCAGATACACATTGCCCCACAGTGCCAGATACACAAATGCCCCCAGAGTGCCAGATACACAAATGCCCCCAGAGTGCCAGATACACAAATGCCCCCAGAGTGCCAGATATACATTGCCCCACAGTGTAAGATCACAAATGCCCCCACTGTGTCAGATATACATTGCCCCCAGTCAGGCCCGGCGACAGGGGGGGTCAAAGGGGACAACCCTCCCGGGCCCCGAGCTTCAGGGGGGCCCCATCACTTGCTTGGTCTGGTTGGTCTTCGCTTTGTTGCCTTCATTATGCTTGCGGCATGCCTCTCTGCCGCCCCGTCCCTGTCTGACGATCTGCTGCCGCTGCCTCTGAAGAGCCGGGCAGCAGAGCAGCAAACACAGGCTACACTGACTGTGTGAGTCAGGGCTCCTTATAGCAGCTGCCCGCAACACTACCTCTGTCCAACCCTGCTCCCTACGTGCCTGGATGGCACCCTCACAGCCCGTCATACTGTATACTATGTCAAGGTACTGCCATATTATTCTATATAAATGTGTGTATATGCAAAAAATGTCCCTGACACTCCGGACTTCCGTTCACCTTGCTCCGGTGCCCTCCCCTCAGATCTGCATCTGTGTATATGGTCCCTGTATGCCGCCCATACAAGGACTATATATATATATATATATATGTGTGTATATATATATGTATAAATTATAATATATATACTGTATATTTTATATATATATATATATATACAGTGTGTGTGTGTGTGTGTGTGTGTGTGTATATATATATATATAATTTTTTTACAGCGACTTTGTGCTTTATAAGGGGGGGGGAGTCAAGGCAGGGTGGGGGGCCCCGGAGAAATTGGTGTACCGGGCCCCAAGATTTCTCTTGCCGGCCCTGCCCCCAGTGCCAGATACACAAATGCCCCCACAGTGCCAGATATGCCCCAGTGCGAGATACAGAAATGCCCCCAGTGCCAGATACACATGTCCCCCCAGTGCCAGATATGCCCCCAGTGCGGGATACAGAAATGCTCCCACAGTGCCAGATACATTGATGCCCCCAGTGCCAGATATGCCCCCAGTGCCAGATCCAGAAATGACCTCGTGCCAGATACACACGTCCCCCAGTGTCAGATATGCCCCAGTGCCAGATACAGAATTGCCCCCACAGTGCCTTTTATGCCCCCAGTGCCAGATACAGAAATGCCCCCAGTGCCAGATATGCCCCCAGTGCCAGATACAGATATGCCCCCAGGCCAGATACAGATATGCCCCCAGTGCCAGATATGCCCCCAGTGCCAGGTACATATGTCCTCACAGTGCCCTCTCTGCCCCTCAGTCTCCGGCGGCAGTGCGGGTGTCTACCTTCAAT
Organism: Pseudophryne corroboree; assembly: GCF_028390025.1. NCBI lineage: Eukaryota > Metazoa > Chordata > Amphibia > Anura > Myobatrachidae > Pseudophryne > Pseudophryne corroboree. The sequence goes on from NC_086451.1 coordinate 137,149,556, forward strand.
TAGGCGCCGATCCGTCAGCCAATCAAGGCTCGCGGTCCGGCAGCCAATCAGGAGCCTTGGCTGCCGGTCTGCGAGCTGATTGGCTCACGGGCCGGTGCCGAATTGAAGGTAGACACTGAGGGGCAGGAGAGGCGCATGCTGCGGTGTACCCACAGCTAAATTCTTAAGGGTACGTCGTACCCACCCGTACCCGCCCACTTGCACCGCTGCCTTTCATAGTGCCCATTCTAATGTGTAGACTGCAATACAAGGACACACACTAATTAAAATCACCCACGGGCAGACGGGTGGGGTGCTAGTCCAGAAAGAAGGAGTCTCACCTTCAAGTGTACAATATATACACAAATACAGAGGGGAGCAGACTGCACATCCTAATTTCACACATAAGAGGTGTTACCATGCTGAGATTTTTAGTGCCACACAGAAAAAAACATGCAGGTGCATGCTTCAAACACTAAGAATACTCCATAATCAGAATTATAATAAACTCTACAATTTAACATGAAGTAATAATAAGGTCTCTTAGCATATGTTTGCTCAAAAATGCAAGCCCATCTACTAGAGATGAGCGGGTTCGGTTTCTCTGAATCCGAACCCGCCAGAACTTCATGTTTTTTTTCACGGGTCCGAGCGACTCGGATCTTCCCGCCTTGCTCGGTTAACCCGAGCGCGCCCGAACGTCATCATGACGCTGTCGGATTCTCGCGAGGCTCGGATTCTATCGCGAGACTCGGATTCTATATAAGGAGCCGCGCGTCGCCGCCATTTTCACACGTGCATTGAGATTGATAGGGAGAGGACGTGGCTGGCGTCCTCTCCATTTAGATTATAAGAGACTGAGAGAGATTTACTGGAGCTGACTAGGAGGAGTACTGTTACTGTAGAAGTGTAGAGACTGAGTGGAGAGAGTTTACTAGTGAGGACAGTGCAGTTTACTTTATAATCCGTTCTCTGCCTGAAAAAAGCGATACACAGCACACAGTGACTCAGTCACATACCATATCTGTGTGCACTGCTCAGGCTCAGGCCAGTGTGCTGCATCATCTATTATCTATATATAATATTATATATATCTGTCTGACTGCTCAGCTCACACAGCTTATAATTGTGGGGGAGACTGGGGAGCACTACTGCAGTGCCAGTTATAGGTTATAGCAGGAGCCAGGAGTACATAATATATTATATAGTGAGTGACCACCAGACACACAGTGCAGTTTATTTAATATATCCGTTCTCTGCCTGAAAAAAGCGATACACACAGTGACTCAGTCAGTCACATACCATATCTGTGTGCACTGCTCAGGCTCAGGCCAGTGTGCTGCATCATCTATTATCTATATATAATATTATATATATCTGTCTGACTGCTCAGCTCACACAGCTTATAATTGTGGGGGAGACTGGGGAGCACTACTGCAGTGCCAGTTATAGGTTATAGCAGGAGCCAGGAGTACATAATATATTATATAGTGAGTGACCACCAGACACACAGTGCAGTTTATTTAATATATCCGTTCTCTGCCTGAAAAAAGCGATACACACAGTGACTCAGTCAGTCACATACCATATCTGTGTGCACTGCTCAGGCTCAGGCCAGTGTGCTGCATCATCTATTATCTATATATAATATTATATATATCTGTCTGACTGCTCAGCTCACACAGCTTATAATTGTGGGGGAGACTGGGGAGCACTACTGCAGTGCCAGTTATAGGTTATAGCAGGAGCCAGGAGTACATAATATATTATATAGTGAGTGACCACCAGACACACAGTGCAGTTTATTTAATATATCCGTTCTCTGCCTGAAAAAAGCGATACACACAGTGACTCAGTCAGTCACATACCATATCTGTGTGCACTGCTCAGGCTCAGGCCAGTGTGCTGCATCATCTATATATATTATATATCTGTCTGACTGCTCAGCTCACACAGCTTATAATTGTGGGGGAGACTGGGGAGCACTACTGCAGTGCCAGTTATAGGTTATAGCAGGAGCCAGGAGTACATATTATATTAAAATTAAACAGTGCACACTTTTGCTGCAGGAGTGCCACTGCCAGTGTGACTGACCAGTGACCTGACCACACTGACCACCAGTATAGTTAGTAGTATACTTATATTGTGATTGCCTGAAAAAGTTAAACACTCGTCGTGTGACTTCACTTGTGTGTTGTTTTTTTTTTTATTCTATAAAAATAAAACTCATTCTGCTGACAGACAGTGTCCAGCAGGTCCGTCATTATATAATATATAATATATACCTGTCCGGCTGCAGTAGTGATATATATATATTTTTTATATCATTTATCATCCAGTCGCAGCAGACACAGTACGGTAGTTCACGGCTGTGGCTACCTCTGTGTCTCTGCACTCGGCAGGCAGTCCGTCCATAATTGTAATACCACCTAACCGTGGATTTTTTTCATTCTTCTTTATACATACATAGTTACATAGACATCTTCTCTTTATCAACCAGTCTATATTAGCTGCAGACACAGTACAGTACTGTAGTCCACGGCTGTGGCTACCTCTGTGTCTGCACTCGGCAGGCAGTCCGTCCATAATTGTATACCACCTAACCGTGGTTTTTTTTCATTCTTCTTTATACATACATAGTTACATAGACATCTTCTCTTTATCAACCAGTCTATATTAGCTGCAGACACAGTACAGTACGGTAGTTCACGGCTGTGGCTACCTCTGTGTCTGCACTCGGCAGGCAGTCCGTCCATAATTGTATACCACCTAACCGTGGATTTTTTTCAGTCTTCTTTATACATACATAGTTACATAGACATCTTCTCTTTATCAACCAGTCTATATTAGCTGCAGACACAGTACAGTACGGTAGTTCACGGCTGTGGCTACCTCTGTGTCTGCAGTCGGCAGGCAGTCCATAATTGTATACTAGTATCCATCTCCATTGTTTACCTGAGGTGCCTTTTAGTTGTGCCTATTAAAATATGGAGAACAAAAATGTTGAGGTTCCAAAATTAGGGAAAGATCAAGATCCACTTCCACCTCGTGCTGAAGCTGCTGCCACTAGTCATGGCCGAGACAATGAAATGCCAGCAACGTCGTCTGCCAAGGCCGATGCCCAATGTCATAGTACAGAGCATGTCAAATCCAAAACACCAAATATCAGAAAAAAAAGGACTCCAAAACCTAAAATAAAATTGTCGGAGGAGAAGCGTAAACTTGCCAATATGCCATTTACCACACGGAGTGGCAAGGAACGGCTGAGGCCCTGGCCTATGTTCATGGCTAGTGGTTCAGCTTCACATGAGGATGGAAGCACTCAGCCTCTCGCTAGAAAAATGAAAAGACTCAAGCTGGCAAAAGCAGCACAGCAAAGAACTGTGCATTCTTCGAAATCCCAAATCCACAAGGAGAGTCCAATTGTGTCGGTTGCGATGCCTGACCTTCCCAACACTGGACGTGAAGAGCATGCGCCTTCCACCATTTGCACGCCCCCTGCAAGTGCTGGAAGGAGCACCCGCAGTCCAGTTCCTGATAGTCAGATTGAAGATGTCAGTGTTGAAGTACACCAGGATGAGGAGGATATGGGTGTTGCTGGCGCTGGGGAGGAAATTGACCAGGAGGATTCTGATGGTGAGGTGGTTTGTTTAAGTCAGGCACCCGGGGAGACACCTGTTGTCCGTGGGAGGAATATGGCCGTTGACATGCCAGGTGAAAATACCAAAAAAATCAGCTCTTCGGTGTGGAGGTATTTCACCAGAAATGCGGACAACAGGTGTCAAGCCGTGTGTTCCCTTTGTCAAGCTGTAATAAGTAGGGGTAAGGACGTTAACCACCTCGGAACATCCTCCCTTATACGTCACCTGCAGCGCATTCATAATAAGTCAGTGACAAGTTCAAAAACTTTGGGTGACAGCGGAAGCAGTCCACTGACCAGTAAATCCCTTCCTCTTGTAACCAAGCTCACGCAAACCACCCCACCAACTCCCTCAGTGTCAATTTCCTCCTTCCCCAGGAATGCCAATAGTCCTGCAGGCCATGTCACTGGCAATTCTGACGAGTCCTCTCCTGCCTGGGATTCCTCCGATGCATCCTTGCGTGTAACGCCTACTGCTGCTGGCGCTGCTGTTGTTGCCGCTGGGAGTCGATGGTCATCCCAGAGGGGAAGTCGTAAGCCCACTTGTACTACTTCCAGTAAGCAATTGACTGTTCAACAGTCCTTTGCGAGGAAGATGAAATATCACAGCAGTCATCCTACTGCAAAGCGGATAACTGAGGCCTTGACAACTATGTTGGTGTTAGACGTGCGTCCGGTATCCGCCGTTAGTTCACAGGGAACTAGACAATTTATTGAGGCAGTGTGCCCCCGTTACCAAATACCATCTAGGTTCCACTTCTCTAGGCAGGCGATACCGAGAATGTACACGGACGTCAGAAAAAGACTCACCAGTGTCCTAAAAAATGCAGTTGTACCCAATGTCCACTTAACCACGGACATGTGGACAAGTGGAGCAGGGCAGGGTCAGGACTATATGACTGTGACAGCCCACTGGGTAGATGTATGGACTCCCGCCGCAAGAACAGCAGCGGCGGCACCAGTAGCAGCATCTCGCAAACGCCAACTCTTTCCTAGGCAGGCTACGCTTTGTATCACCGCTTTCCAGAATACGCACACAGCTGAAAACCTCTTACGGCAACTGAGGAAGATCATCGCGGAATGGCTTACCCCAATTGGACTCTCCTGTGGATTTGTGGCATCGGACAACGCCAGCAATATTGTGTGTGCATTAAATATGGGCAAATTCCAGCACGTCCCATGTTTTGCACATACCTAGAATTTGGTGGTGCAGAATTTTTTAAAAAACGACAGGGGCGTGCAAGAGATGCTGTCGGTGGCCAGAAGAATTGCGGGACACTTTCGGCGTACAGGCACCACGTACAGAAGACTGGAGCACCACCAAAAACTACTGAACCTGCCCTGCCATCATCTGAAGCAAGAAGTGGTAACGAGGTGGAATTCAACCCTCTATATGCTTCAGAGGTTGGAGGAGCAGCAAAAGGCCATTCAAGCCTATACAATTGAGCACGATATAGGAGGTGGAATGCACCTGTCTCAAGTGCAGTGGAGAATGATTTCAACGTTGTGCAAGGTTCTGATGCCCTTTGAACTTGCCACACGTGAAGTCAGTTCAGACACTGCCAGCCTGAGTCAGGTCATTCCCCTCATCAGGCTTTTGCAGAAGAAGCTGGAGGCATTGAAGAAGGAGCTAAAAGGGAGCGATTCCGCTAGGCATGTGGGACTTGTGGATGCAGCCCTTAATTCGCTTAACAAGGATTCACGGGTGGTCAATCTGTTGAAATCAGAGCACTACATTTTGGCCACCGTGCTCGATCCTAGATTTAAAGCCTACCTTGGATCTCTCTTTCCGGCAGACACAAGTCTGCTGGGGTTGAAAGACCTGCTGGTGACAAAATTGTCAAGTCAAGCGGAACGCGACCTGTCAACATCTCCTCCTTCACATTCTCCCGCAACTGGGGGTGCGAGGAAAAGGCTCAGAATTCCGAGCCCACCCGCTGGCGGTGATGCAGGGCAGTCTGGAGCGACTGCTGATGCTGACATCTGGTCCGGACTGAAGGACCTGACAACGATTACGGACATGTCGTCTACTGTCACTGCATATGATTCTCTCAACATTGATAGAATGGTGGAGGATTATATGAGTGACCGCATCCAAGTAGGCACGTCACACAGTCCGTACTTATACTGGCAGGAAAAAGAGGCAATTTGGAGGCCCTTGCACAAACTGGCTTTATTCTACCTAAGTTGCCCTCCCACAAGTGTGTACTCCGAAAGAGTGTTTAGTGCCGCCGCTCACCTTGTCAGCAATCGGCGTACGAGGTTACATCCAGAAAATGTGGAGAAGATGATGTTCATTAAAATGAATTATAATCAATTCCTCCGCGGAGACATTGACCAGCAGCAATTGCCTCCACAAAGTACACAGGGAGCTGAGATGGTGGATTCCAGTGGGGACGAATTGATAATCTGTGAGGAGGGGGATGTACACGGTGATATATCGGAGGGTGAAGATGAGGTGGACATCTTGCCTCTGTAGAGCCAGTTTGTGCAAGGAGAGATTAATTGCTTCTTTTTTGGGGGGGGTCCAAACCAACCCGTCATATCAGTCACAGTCGTGTGGCAGACCCTGTCACTGAAATGATGGGTTGGTTAAAGTGTGCATGTCCTGTTTTGTTTATACAACATAAGGGTGGGTGGGAGGGCCCAAGGACAATTCCATCTTGCACCTCTTTTTTCTTTTCTTTTTCTTTGCATCATGTGCTGATTGGGGAGGGTTTTTTGGAAGGGACATCCTGCGTGACACTGCAGTGCCACTCCTAGATGGGCCCGGTGTTTGTGTCGGCCACTAGGGTCGCTAATCTTACTCACACAGTCAGCTACCTCATTGCGCCTCTTTTTTTCTTTGCGTCATGTGCTGTTTGGGGAGGGTTTTTTGGAAGGGACATCCTGCGTGACACTGCAGTGCCACTCCTAGATGGGCCCGGTGTTTGTGTCGGCCACTAGGGTCGCTAATCTTACTCACACAGCTACCTCATTGCGCCTCTTTTTTTCTTTGCGTCATGTGCTGTTTGGGGAGGGTTTTTGGAAGGGACATCCTGCGTGACACTGCAGTGCCACTCCTAGATGGGCCCGGTGTTTGTGTCGGCCACTAGGGTCGCTAATCTTACTCACACAGCTACCTCATTGCGCCTCTTTTTTTCTTTGCGTCATGTGCTGTTTGGGGAGGGTTTTTTGGAAGGGCCATCCTGCGTGACACTGCAGTGCCACTCCTAGATGGGCCCGGTGTTTGTGTCGGCCACTAGGGTCGCTAATCTTACTCACACAGCTACCTCATTGCGCCTCTTTTTTTCTTTGCGTCATGTGCTGTTTGGGGAGGGTTTTTTGGAAGGGACATCCTGCGTGACACTGCAGTGCCACTCCTAGATGGGCCCGGTGTTTGTGTCGGCCACTAGGGTCGCTTATCTTACTCACACAGCGACCTCGGTGCAAATTTTAGGACTAAAAATAATATTGTGAGGTGTGAGGTATTCAGAATAGACTGAAAATGAGTGTAAATTATGGTTTTTGAGGTTAATAATACTTTGGGATCAAAATGACCCCCAAATTCTATGATTTAAGCTGTTTTTTAGTGTTTTTTGACAAAAACACCCGAATCCAAAACACACCCGAATCCGACAAAAAAAATTCGGTGAGGTTTTGCCAAAACGCGTTCGAACCCAAAACACGGCCGCGGAACCGAACCCAAAACCAAAACACAAAACCCGAAAATTTTCAGGCGCTCATCTCTACCATCTACAAGTCTCGGTACAGTAGCACCTCTTATTATGTATTTAACTCAACCCTATACTGTGTTTTGTTTTTATAATAAGAGAATGCATAATTTATTGAATTTCATCGCATTATCTGTTGGGGAGTATAAATTAAACAAATGAGGGAAGATCTCTCTAGAAAATATTTTAATTATGATTTGTACCTGCATTGAGCATTCTGTACAAGGTGTATTGATGTACAGTATTTGCCAGTTAGTAAGCTGTTCCTGCAATCTGTAGATACTAGACAGACACTATTTGACTACTGACACATCGAGATTGCCAGCTTAGGTAAATACAAGCAGACAGACTTATTTTATTGGGACAACACAGAATTATGTACTTGTATGCTGACTACATGCCATAGAAGAGAAAATATTTATTTTACTATCTCTATTTCTCCCAGCTGAAGGCACAAACTCAGGGAATGTCAGAAGAGCTGCGGTGCCTCCAAATTATCAACAGAATGGAAGATATATCTGACCCTTCGGAATTTGAGAGGGATGGACTGCTACCAAGTGAATCTTGCCAAAAGCTTGCAAGGAGCATAACATCTTACGTAACACAGGTGAGTACACATGGCACTGTTCCATGGCAATCTTTCATTGTTACCTCTATAACCTTTACTTCAATAAGAAACAGACCATTTCCTTCATAAGTATGGAGAGTTTGCCTGCAAACAGAACTACAGGGGAACTCGCATTTTACTTTCACTCCTGGGCTGGCAGAAGGATGATAACCTATTACCGAACTTGTTCTTGTAAGCTTTGAATTTTGCAGTCCTGTAGTATAATGTGTGTGTAATTCTGACATGTTGAGCTCCCATCAGCTGGCAGGCTTTCCGGATTTAATTATATGAGGCCATTGTTCTGCTAGGAAGCTGGAGTACAATTTGAAAAAATTATACATACAGTAGGTGTTAAGGTGTGTACACACAGTGAGATTTATCCTTTCGATTTTGAGTATATAGTCAAAATCGCAAGGAAAGTTAGTGCAAATCGCACTGCATTTAGCCAGCTGCAATACCGATGCGCACTCCGGCGGGTCGATATCGCAAGAAAAAATAGACTGTGAAGGCACGTTAATCTTGACTATATTGTGTACTATCTAGTACATAGTATAAACAAAATTGGCACTTAGTCAAAATCTCACAGTCAAAATCTCAAGTAAAGATACTCGATATCGGTGGTTCAGGACTCCGGGGAGTTCAGGGGAAATCGCAAAGTCAAAATAGAAGATAGTAAAAATCTCACTGTGTGTACAGAGCTTAACCACTTGCCTGGCATGATCGCATCAGATGACTGCAAGTGCTTTATCTGACCTGGTCGCACAGGATGCGACCAGTCAGATAAACTGTGTTAACAGCGGCAGGGAAGGAAAACTTTTCCCCGCTGCAGCTGTCAGAGGGACCGGAAGGTTCTTCAGCCTCCCTGCATTCTCCCCTACTGATTGCTGTGATGCCGATCACGGCTGATCGGTCATCACGGCCGGATCCCCCAGCGGCTGCAGACAATAGCAGCCGCTGTGAAGTGTAAATCATCGCCCCCAAGCCGCCCCTGTGTACCTGGCAGCTGTCCGGTCTCTAAAGACTAAAGTTGCGATGTTTCCGATGTTCCGATGGTCTCGATGTTCCGATGTTTGAAAAAATAATATTATTATTATTATTATTAAATATATATATATATATATATATATATTTTTTTTTTTTTTTGGCTTTTTTTTAACTAAAATCATTTTGAATAGGGTTAAATTCATGTCCTTTACCTAATTCAGTCATAAAAAAATTTCAATTTCTGAGCGGTTTTTGGAGAAAAAAATCATCAGTTAAGTGGTTAAGTAAGCTACTTATTTGAATAGTATGTTAACTTAGTTGCAAAACAAAAGAGGGCCTATTTATTATTTAAACCAAAAGAAATAATAAGAATTTACTCACCGGTAATTCTATTTCTCGTAGTCCGTAGTGGATGCTGGGGACTCCGTAAGGACCATGGGGAATAGCGGGCTCCGCAGGAGACTGGGCACTCTAAAGAAAGATTTAGTACTATCTGGTGTGCACTGGCTCCTCCCTCTATGCCCCTCCTCCAGACCTCAGTTAAGGAAACTGTGCCCGGAAGAGCTGACATTACAAGGAAAGGATTTTGGAATCCAGGGTAAGACTCATACCAGCCACACCAATCACACCGTACAACTTGTGATAAACTTACCCAGTTAACAGTATGAACAAACAACAGCGCATCAACCAATGGATGCCAACATAACATAACCCTTTATTAAGCAATAACTATATACACGTATTGCAGAAAGTCCGCACTTGGGACGGGCGCCCAGCATCCACTACGGACTACGAGAAATAGATTTACCGGTGAGTAAATTCTTATTTTCTCTAACGTCCTAGTGGATGCTGGGGACTCCGTAAGGACCATGGGGATTATACCAAAGCTCCCAAACGGGCGGGAGAGTGCGGATGACTCTGCAGCACCGAATTGGCAAACACCAGGTCCTCCTCAGCCAGGGTATCAAACTTGTTGAACTTTGCAAATGTGTTTGAACCCGACCAAGTAGCAGCTCGGCAAAGCTGTAATGCCGAGACCCCTCGGGCAGCCGCCCAAGAAGAGACCACCTTCCTTGTGGAATGGGCTTTTACTGATTTTGGATGCGGCAATCCAGCCGCAGAATGAGCCTGCTGAATCGTGTTACAGATCCAGCGAGCAATGGTTTGCTTTGAAGCAGGAGCACCCAGCTTGTTGGATGCATACAGGATAAACAGCGAGTCAGTCTTCCTGACTCCAGCCGTCCTGGCAACATAGATCTTCAAAGCCCTGACTACATCAAGCAACTTGGAATCCTCCAAGCCACGAGTAGCCGCAGGCACCACAATGGGTTGGTTCAGATGAAAAGATGACACCACCTTTGGCAGAAACTGCGGACGAGTTCGCAATTCTGCCCTGTCCATATGAAAAACCAGATAGGGGCTTTTACATGACAAAGCCGCCAATTCTCTGACACACGCCTAGCTGAGGCTAGGGCCAACAGCATGACCACTTTCCACGTGAGATACTTTAGCTCCACCGTCTTAAGTGGCTCAAACCAGTGGGATTTCAGGAAAGCCAATACCACGTTAAGATCCCAAGGTGCCACTGGTGGCACAAAAGGAGGCTGAATATGCAGCACCCCCTTAACAAACGTCTGAACCTCAGGCAGTGAAGCCAGTTCTTTTTGAAAGAAAATGGATAGGGCCGAAATCTGGACCTTTATGGACCCTAATTTTAGGCCCATAGTCACACCTGACTGTAGGAAGTGCAGGAATCTACCCAGCTGGAATTCCTCTGTAGGGGCCTTCCTGGCCTCGCACCAAGCAACATATTTTCGCCATATACGGTGATAATGTTTTGCTGTCACGTCCTTCCTAGCCTTTATCAGCGTAGGAATAACTGCTTCCGGAATGCCCTTTTCTGCTAGGATCCGGTGTTCAACCGCCATGCCGTCAAATGCAGCCGCGGTAAGTCTTGGAACAGACAGGGCCCTTGTTGTAACAGGTCCTGTCTGAGAGGCAGAGGCCATGGGTCCTCTGTGAGCATTTCTTGCAATTCCGGGTACCAAGTCCTTCTTGGCCAATCCGGAACAATGAGTATTGTTCTCACTCCTCTTTATCTTACAATTCTCAGCACCTTTGGTATGAGAGGAAGAGGAGGAAACACATAGACCGACTGGAACACCCACGGTGTTACTAGTGCGTCCACAGCTATCGCCTGAGGGTCCCTTGACCTGGCGCAATATCTTTTTAGCTTTTTGTTGAGACGGGACGCCATCATGTCCACCTGTGGCAGTTCCCATCGATTTGCAATCTGCGTGAAGACTTCTTGATGAAGTCCCCACTCTCCCGGGTGGAGGTCGTGTCTGCTGAGGAAGTCTGCTTCCCAGTTGTCCACTCCCGGAATGAACACTGCTGACAGTGCTAGTACATGATTCTCCGCCCACCGAAGAATCCTGATGGCTTCTGCCATTGCCACCCTGCTTCTTGTGCCGCCCTGGCGGTTTACATGGGCCACTGCCGTGATGTTGTCTGACTGAATCAGCACTGGTTGGTTTCGAAGCAGAGGCTCCGCTTGACTCAGGGCATTGTATATGGCCCTTAGTTCCAGGATATTGATGTGCAGACAAGTCTCCTGACTTGACCACAACCCTTGGAAGTTTCTTCCTTGCGTGACTGCCTCCCACCCTCGGAGGCTTGCATCCGTGGTCACCAGGACCTAGTCCTGTATGCCGAATCTGCGGCCCTCGAGGAGGTGAGCACCTTGTAGCCACCATAGAAGAGACACCCTGGCCCTGGGGGACAGGGTGATCATCCGATGCATCTGAAGATGCGATCCAGACCACTTGTCCAGCAGATCCCACTGAAAGATCCTCGCATGGAACCTGCCGAAGGGAATGGCTTCGTATGACGCCACCATCTTTCCCAGGACTCGCGTGCAGCGATGCACCGACACCTGTTTCGGCTTTAGGAGGTCTCTGACCAGAGTCACGAGCTCCTGAGCCTTCTCCTCCGGGAGAAACACCTTCTTCTGGTCTGTGTCCAGAATCATGCCCAGGAAGGGCAGACGCGTCGCAGGAATCAGCTGCGACTTTGGAATGTTCAGAATCCAGCCGTGTTGACGCAACACTTCCTGAGAGTGTGCTACGCTGATCAGCAACTGCTCCCTGGACCTCGCCTTTATGAGGAGATCGTCCAAGTATGGGATAATTGTAACCCCTTGCTTCCGAAGGAGCACCATCATTTCCGCCATCACCTTGGTAAAAACTCTCGGTGCCGTGGACAGGCCAAACGGCAACGTCTGGAATTGGTAATGACAGTCCCGTACCACAAACCTGAGGTTCTCCTGATGAGGCTGATAAATTGGGACATGCAAGTAAGCATCCTTGATGTCCAGAGACACCATAAAATCCCCTTCCTCCAGGCTTGCAATGACCACTCTGAGCGATTCCATTTTGAACCTGAATTTCTTCAGATAAATGTTCAGGGATTTTAAATTTAAAATGGGTCTGACCGAACCGCCCGAACACTATCTCCCTTTCCATGGGGGAAGTTGGTAAGGCCGATTTTAGGTAACGGTGAGGGGGCATCACCTCGAATTCCAGCTTGTATCCCTGAGACACAATTTGTATAGCCCAAGGATCCACCTGTGAGCGAACCCACTGGTGGCTGAAATGTCGGAGACACGCCCCCACTGCTCCTGGCTCCGCCTGTGGAGCCCCAGCGTCATGCGGTGGATTTAGTGGAAGCCGGGGAAGACTTTTGTTCCTGGGAACTAGCTGCATGGTGCAGCTTTTTTCCTCTACCCCTGCCTCTGGCAAGAAAGGACGCACCTCTGACCTTCTTGCTCCTCTGAGAACGAAAGGACTGCATTTGGTAATACAGTGCTTTCTTAGGTTGTGGAGGGACATAAGGCAAGAAATTTGACTTCCCAGCCGTAGCTGTGGAAACTAGGTCCGAGAGACCGTCCCCAAACAATTACTCACCCTTATAAGGTAAAACCTCCATGTGTTTTTTAGAGTCGGTATCCCCTGTCCATTGCCGAGTCCATAAGACATTTCTGGCAGAAATGGACATTGCGTTAACTCTAGAGCCCAGCAGGCAAATGTCCCTCTGGGCATCCCGCATATATAGGACCGCGTCCTTGATATGTGCCAGGATCAGTAGAACAGTGTCCCTGTCCAGGGTATCTAACTCCTCAGACAGAGAATCCGTCCATGCAGCTACCGCACTACACATCCAGGCCGAAGCAATTGCTGGCCTCAGCAGTGTGCCAGAATGTGTATAAACAGACATCAGGATAGCTTCCTGCTTTCTATCCGCAGGATCCTTTAGGGCGGCCGTATCCGGAGACGGCAGGGCCACCTTCTTGGACAAGCGTGTCAACGCCTTGTCTACCCTTGGGGAGGATTCCCAGCGTAACCTGTCCGTTGGCGGGAAAGGATACGCCATAAGTAATCTCTTGGAAACTATCACCTTCCTGTCAGGGGAATCCCACGCTTTTTCACATAATTCATTTAATTCATGTGAAGGGGGAAAAGTCACTTCATGCTTTTTCTCCCCATACATATAAATCCTCTTGTCAGGGACAGGATTTTCCTCAGAAATGTGTAATACATCCTTCATAGCTACAATCATGTAGCGGATGGCTTTAGTCATTTTAGGCTGCAACTTTGCCTCATCGTCATCGACACTGGAGTCAGATTCCGTGTCGACATCTGTGTCGACTATCTGGGATAGTGTGCGCTTTTGAGACCCTGACGGCCTCTGCGCTGTAGGATCAGGCATGGGTTTCAACCCTGACTGTCCCCCGGTTACAGTTTTATCCAATCTGTTATGCAAGGAGTTTACATTATCATTTAACACCTTCCACATATCCATCCAATCAGGTGTCGGCACCGTCGGCGGCGACACCACACTCAGCTGCACTTGTTCTGCCTCCACGTATCCTTCCTCATCAAACATGTCGACACAGGCGTACCGACACACAGCACACACACAGGGAATGCTCTGACTGAGGACAGGACCCCACAAAGGCTTTTGGGGAGACAGAGAGAGTATGCCAGCACACACCCCAGCGCTATATAACCCAGGGATTACACTGTACCTTAGTGTTTACCCTGTAGCTGCTGTTAATATATATATACTGCGCCTAAATTTAAGTGCCCCCCCTCTCTTTTTTACCCTTTAATGCACCTGTATACTGCAGGGGAGAGCCTGGGGAGCGTCCTTCCAGCGGAGCTGTGAAGAGAAAATGGCGCTGGTGTGCTGAGAAAGAAGGCCCCGCCCCCTCAGCGGCGGGCTTCTGTCCCGCTTTAATGTGTAAAAAAATGGCGGGGGCTCGGACATATATACAGTCCCAGACTGTATATATGTCTCTTTTTGCCAAAAAGGTACTTAATTGCTGCCCAGGGCGCCCCCCCCTGCGCCCTGCACCCTACAGTGACCGGAGTGGGCGGTGTGCTGTGGGAGCAATGGCGCACAGCTGCAGTGCTGTGCGCTACCTTAAGTGAAGACAGGAGTCTTCAGCCGCCGATTTCGATGTCTTCATGCTTCTGCTGCTTCTGTTCATCTGGCTCTGCGAGGGGGGCGGCGGCACGGCTCCGGGAACGGACGATCAAGGTTAGGTACCTGTGTTCGATCCCTCTGGAGCTAATGGTGTCCAGTAGCCTAAGAAGCGCTACCTAGCTGCCGTGAGTAGGTTTGCTTCTCTCCCCTCAGTCCCTCGTAGCAGAGAGTCTGTTGCCAGCAGAAGCTCTCTGAAAATAGAAAACCTAACAAAATACTTTCTTTTCTAGCAAGCTCAGCAGAGCCCACTAGGAGCACCCAGCTCGGCCGGGCACAGATTCTAACTGAGGTCTGGAGGAGGGGCATAGAGGGAGGAGCCAGTGCACACCAGATAGTACTAAATCTTTCTTTAGAGTGCCCAGTCTCCTGCGGAGCCCGCTATTCCCCATGGTCCTTACGGAGTCCCCAGCATCCACTAGGACGTTAGAGAAAAGTGGATTGAAGCTATATGTAATTTACATATTTAATAATAGTTTTTCTCTGACGTCCTAGTGGATGCTGGGACTTCCGTAAGGACCATGGGGAATAGCGGCTCCGCAGGAGACTGGGCACAAAAAGTAAAAGCTTTAGACTAGCTGGTGTGCACTGGCTCCTCCCCCTATGACCCTCCTCCAAGCCTCAGTTAGATTTTTGTGCCCGAACGAGAAGGGTGCTGGCTAGGTGGCTCTCCTGAGCTGCTTAGAAGTAAAAGTTTAAATAGGTTTTTTATTTTCAGTGAGTCCTGCTGGCAACAGGCTCACTGCATCGTGGGACTAAGGGGAGAAGAAGCGAACTCACTGCGTGCAGAGTGGATTGGGCTTCTTGGCTACTGGACATTAGCTCCAGAGGGACGATCACAGGTTCAGCCTGGATGGGTCCCGGAGCCGCGCCGCCGGCCCCCTTACAGAGCCAGAAGAGCGAAGAGGTCCGGAGAAAGCGGCGGCAGAAGACGTTCCTGTCTTCAAATAAGGTAGCGCACAGCACTGCAGCTGTGCGCCATTGCTCTCAGCACACTTCACACTCCGGTCACTGAGGGTGCAGGGCGCTGGGGGGGAGCGCCCTGAGACGCAATAAAACACTATAAAAAACCTTATATGGCTAAAGAAATGCATCACATATAGCTCCTGGGCTATATGGATGCATTTAACCCCTGCTAGTTTTCCTGAAAAAAGCGGGAGAAAAGGCCGCCGTGAAGGGGGCGGAGCCTTTCTCCTCAGCACACAAGCGCCATTTTCTTTCACAGCTCCGCTGGAAGGACGGCTCCCTGACTCTCCCCTGCAGTCCTGCTACAAGAATCAGGGTAAAACAAGAGAGGGGGGGCACTATTGGCAGCAAATATAAAACAGCAGCTATAAAGGGAGAAACACTTATATAAGGTTATCCCTGTATATATATAGCGCTCTGGTGTGTGCTGGCAAACTCTCCCTCTGTCTCCCCAAAGGGCTCGTGGGGTCCTGTCCTCTATCAGAGCATTCCCTGTGTGTGTGCTGGGTGTCGGTACGATTGTGTCGACATGTATGAGGAGGAAAATGATGTGGAAGCAGAGCAATTGCCTGTGTTAGTGATGTCACCCCCTAGGGAGTCGACACCTGATTGGATGGTCGTATTTAAAGAATTACGTGACAATGTCAGCACTTTGCAAAAAACTGTTGACGACATGAGACAGCCGGCAAACCAATTAGTGCCTGTTCAGGCGTCTCAGACACCGTCAGGAGCGCTAAAACGCCCGTTACCTCAGATGGTCGACACAGACCCAGACACGGATACTGAATCCAGTGTCGACGGTGAGGAGACAAACGTAATGTCCAGTAGGGCCACACGTTACATGATCACGGCAATGAAGGAGGCATTGAACATTTCTGACACTACAAGTACCACAAAAAAGGGTATTATGTGGGGTGTGAAAAAACTACCAGTAGTTTTTCCTGAATCAGATGAATTAAATGAGGTGTGTGATAAAGCGTGGGTTTCCCCCGATAAAAAACTGCTGATTTCTAATAAATTATTGGCACTATACCCTTTCCCGCCAGAGGTTAGGGCACGTTGGGAAACACCCCCTAGGGTAGATAAGGCGCTCACACGCTTATCAAAACAAGTGGCGTTACCGTCTCCTGATACGGCCGCCCTCAAGGAACCAGCTGATAGAAGGCTGGAAAATATCCTAAAAGGTATATACACACATACCGGTGTTATACTGCGACCAGCAATCGCCTCAGCCTGGATGTGCAGCGCTGGAGTGGCTTGGTCGGATTCCCTGACTGAAAATATTGATACCCTGGATAGGGACAGTATATTATTAACTATAGAGCATTTAAAGGATGCATTACTGTATATGCGAGATGCACAGAGGGATATTTGCACCCTGGCATCTAGAGTGAGTGCGATGTCCATTTATGCCAGAAGAACGTTATGGACGCGACAGTGGTCAGGTGATGCGGATTCCAAACGACATATGGAAGTATTGCCGTATAAAGGGGAGGAGTTATTTGGGGTCGGTCTATCGGACCTGGTGGCCACGGCAACGGCTGGAAAATCCACCTTTTTACCCCAGGTCACCTCTCAGCAGAAAAAGACACCGTCTTTTCAAACTCAGTCCTTTCGTCCCTATAAGGGCAAGCGGGAAAAAGGCCGCTCATTTCTGCCTCGGGGCAGAGGAAGGGGAAAAAGACTACACCAGGCAGCCTCTTCCCAGGAGCAGAAGCCCTCCCCCGCTTCTGCCAAGTCTTCAGCATGACGCTGGGGCTCTACATGCGGACTCAGGCACGGTGGGGGGTCGTCTCAAGAAATTCAGCGCGCAGTGGGCTCACTCGCAAGTGGACGGATCCTGCAGGTAGTATCACAGGGGTACAAATTGGAATTCGAGACGTCTCCCCCTCGCCGGTTCCTGAAGTCTGCTCTACCAACGTCTCCCTCCGACAGGGAGGCAGTATTGGAAGCTATTCACAAGCTGTATTCCCAGCAGGTGATAATCAAGGTACCCCTCCTACAACAGGGAAAGGGGTATTATTCCACGCTGTTTGTGGTACCGAAGCCGGACGGCTCGGTGAGACCAATTTTAAATCTAAAATCTTTGAACACTTACATAAAAAGGTTCAAATTCAAGATGGAGTCACTCAGAGCAGTGATAGCGAACCTGGAAGAAGGGGACTATATGGTATCTCTAGACATCAAAGATGCTTATCTCCATGTCCCAATCTACCCTTCTCACCAAGGGTACCTCAGGTTTGTGATACAAAACTGTCATTATCAGTTTCAGACGCTGCCGTTTGGATTGTCCACGGCACCACGGGACAATGCCGTTTGGATTGTCCACGGCACCACGGGTCTTTACCAAGGTAATGGCCGAAATGATGATTCTTCTTCGAAGAGAAGGCGTATTAATTATCCCTTACTTGGACGATCTCCTGATAAGGGCAAGGTCCAGGGAACAGTTAGAGGTCGGAGTAGCACTATCTCAAGTAGTGCTACGTCAGCACGGGTGGATTCTAAATATCCCAAAATCACAGCTGATTCCAACAACACGTCTACTGTTCCTAGGGATGATTCTGGACACAGTCCAGAAAAAGGTTTTTCTCCCGGAGGAGAAGGCCAGGGAGTTATCCGAGCTAGTCAGGAACCTCCTAAAACCAGGACAAGTGTCAGTGCATCAATACACGAGAGTCCTGGGAAAAATGGTGGCTTCTTACGAAGCGATTCCATTCGGAAGATTCCATGCAAGAACTTTTCAGTGGGATCTGCTGGACAAATGGTCCGGATCGCATCTTCAGATGCATCAGCAGATAACCCTATCTCCAAGGACAAGGGTGTCTCTCCTGTGGTGGTTACAGAGGGCTCATCTTCTAGAGGGCCGCAGATTCGGCATTCAGGATTGGATGCTGGTGACCACGGATGCCAGCCTGAAAGGCTGGGGAGCAGTCACACAGGGAAAAAATTTCCAGGGCTTGTGGTCAAGCATGGAAACGTCTCTTCACATAAATATCCTAGAACTAAGGGCCATTTACAATGCCCTAAGTCAAGCAAGGCCTCTGCTTCAGGGGCAACCGGTATTGATCCAGTCGGACAACATCACGGCTGTCGCCCACGTAAACAGACAGGGCGGCACAAGAAGCAGGAGGGCAATGGCAGAAGCTGCAAGGATTCTCCGCTGGGCGGAAAATCATGTGATAGCACTGTCAGCAGTGTTCATTCCGGGAGTGGACAACTGGGAAGCAGACTTCCTCAGCAGACACGACCTCCACCCGGGGGAGTGGGGACTTCATCCAGAAGTCTTCCAAGTGATTGTAAACCGTTGGGAAAAACCAAAGGTGGACATGATGGCGTCCCGTCTCAACAAGAAACTGGACAGATATTGCGCCAGGTCAAGGGACCCTCAGGCAATAGCGGTGGACGCTCTGGTAACACCGTGGGTGTTCCAGTCGGTGTATGTGTTCCCTCCTCTGCCTCTCATACCAAAAGTACTGAGAATCATAAGAAGGAGAGGAGTAAGAACTATACTCGTGGCTCCGGATTGGCCAAGAAGAACTTGGTACCCGGAGCTGCAAGAGATGCTCACGGAGGACCCGTGGCCTCTACCTCTAAGAAAGGACCTGATTCAGCAGGGACCTTGCCTGTTCCAAGACTTACCGCGGCTGCGTTTGACGGCATGGTGGTTGAACGCCGGATCCTGAAGGAAAAAGGCATTCCAGATGAAGTCATCCCTACCCTGATCAAAGCCAGGAAGGATGTAACCGCAAAACATTATCACCGCATTTGGCGGAAATATGTTGCGTGGTGTGAGGCCAAGAAGGCCCCTACAGAGGAATTTCAACTGGGTCGTTTCCTGCATTTCCTGCAAGCAGGATTGTCTATGGGCCTAAAATTAGGATCCCTTAAGGTTCAAATTTCGGCCCTGTCGATCTTCTTCCAGAAGGAACTGGCTTCAGTTCCTGAAGTCCAGACTTTTGTAAAGGGGGTACTGCATATACAGCCTCCCTTTGTGCCTCCAGTGGCACCCTGGGATCTCAATGTGGTTTTGGGATTCCTAAAATCACATTGGTTCGAACCACTTGCCACAGTGGATTTAAAATATCTCACATGGAAAGTGGTAATGCTGTTAGCCCTGGCTTCAGCCAGGCGCGTATCAGAATTGGCGGCTTTATCCTATAAAAGCCCTTACCTGATATTTCATTCGGATAGGGCGGAATTGAGGACTCGTCCTCAATTTCTCCCTAAGGTGGTTTCAGCATGAACCAACCTATTGTGGTACCTGCGGCTACTAGGGACTTGGAGGACTCCAAGTTGCTGGACGTAGTCAGGGCCCTGAAAATATATGTTTCCAGGACGGCTGGAGTCAGAAAATCTGACTCGCTGTTTATACTGTATGCACCCAACAAGCTGGGTGCTCCTGCTTCTAAGCAGACGATTGCTCGTTGGATTTGTAATACAATTCAGCTTGCACATTCTGTGGCAGGCCTGCCACAGCCAAAATCTGTTAAAGCCCATTCCACAAGGAAGGTGGGCTCATCTTGGGCGGCTGCCCGAGGGGTCTCGGCTTTACAACTTTGCCGAGCAGCTACTTGGTCAGGGGCAAACACGTTTGCTAAATTCTACAAATTTGATACCCTGGCTGAGGAGGACCTGGAGTTCTCTCATTCGGTGCTGCAGAGTCATCCGCACTCTCCCGCCCGTTTGGGAGCTTTGGTATAATCCCCATGGTCCTTACGGAAGTCCCAGCATCCACTAGGACGTCAGAGAAAATAAGAATTTACTTACCGATAATTCTATTTCTCGTAGTCCGTAGTGGATGCTGGGCGCCCATCCCAAGTGCGGATTGTCTGCAATACTTGTATATAGTTATTGTTACAAAAAAATCGGGTTGTTTATTGTTGTGAGCCATCTTTTCAGAGGCTCCTACGTTTATCATACTGTTAACTGGGTTCAGATCACAGGTTGTACGGTGTGATTGGTGTGGCTGGTATGAGTCTTACCCGGGATTCAAAATCCTTCCTTATTATGTACGCTCGTCCGGGCACAGTATCCTAACTGAGGCTTGGAGGAGGGTCATAGGGGGAGGAGCCAGTGCACACCAGCTAGTCTAAAGCTTTTACTTTTTGTGCCCAGTCTCCTGCGGAGCCGCTATTCCCCATGGTCCTTACGGAAGTCCCAGCATCCACTACGGACTACGAGAAATAGAATTATCGGTAAGTAAATTCTTATTTTTAAAAAATGACACCGTAAATAACAATAAAAATACAATTAGAACATCACTCGGCTGGTGTTAAAAATGATGCATATTGAAATGATGCATTTTTTAAATATTTTTAAATGTGTAATTGACAGCGCTTCAGTCTATTTATTTATTTTGGTTTGTTTAGGTGTGAGTTATTAGTATTTGCCCACAATGATGCAGCAGTCAAATCACATTGTAATTTTTTTCATTAAACATAATTTATCCACATAGGAGCTTGCCAAATGATTTTGTTCTTTGCCTATTTATTATTTAGCAGTTTAGGTTTTTCCCTGATGAATAGCAATTCATTTTATATTGTTTATCTCTGATTTATCAAAGTCTTATTGCCTAATATTCCCCCCAAAAAGCTTAGAAATTGTCAAGTTAGAATAATAATTAAGCTAAGAATATATTTTTGTAAATGTTTTAAATGTTTTACTTAAATAAAATGCCTTATGGGGTATCTTGCTCTCCTGTCCATATGTCCCGATACTACATTACTAAATCCCCCCTCCCCATCCTTCCAGTGGCAACAGAGCCCAAGTGCTAATATCCCCCTCTCCCTAGTTGTAATAGAATCCCAGTGAAATAGGGGTATATTTAATAAGGTGTGGGGTTATAAAAGTGTAGAAGTTGCCAATGGCAACCAATCAGATTCTACTTATTTATCTAGCACCTTCTAGAAGATAATAGCTGGAATTTGATTGGTTTCTATGAGCAACATCTCCACTTCTATAAACTGCACCGTAGTAAATATACCCCATAAAGTCCCCCCACCCCACCAGTGTCCAAAGATCCCCATTGAGGATCTAACTACCAGGTCCCTATGCATATGAGCACCAGAAGCACTGCACCTGGTAAAACCATATTGCCTTGTAGGTGGGACAGATTAAAAAAAGTACAGAGAGGTTTAGATTTGGAGAGGCATGTTCTAGCTCAAATCTAAATTGTAATGTAAAAATAAAGCTGTCAATCATTTGTGGGCTTGGGCTAAATACAACAGCATATAGTACTTACCCTGCATGTAAAAAATCATAAATATACTTGCATTGTCTAGTTACTTGATTTTTTGAATATACACTCTGTGCAAGTCAATTATTTTCTAACAAATATTTAAAATGCCAGCTCTATTATATACTGTGGACGCCTGCGCATCTTATTACCATGTGCTATGAATGTGCGCTATACATTGCAAAACACTGCATCCCATAAGAGAAAAACAATACACCTACACATTATCTGAGATCCAAAGTGTCAGACTTGGTTGTGTCTGTGTCCCCGGAGGGGGCGCTAGTGGGTCAGTGGAGGTGGATGGGAGAAAACGAGGAGGCTGGATTATGTTTCTGCGCATGAGCGCAATGATATTTATTAGACAGATGGTTCACAAAACGGCAGCAGAAAATAACAGTAGGAAATGCAAATGTCAATTGTACAGCGTGGCAGCTGAAAGTCTATGGTAACAGAATGAATGGTGACTGATGAAATGATAACCGGTAGTGATGATAACAGATGAGTGATAACTTGGCAGAGAATATTCTGGTATGGGAACCAGAGCAGATTAAAACATGGAACCAGCAGAGATGGTGTTGTATGGCAAACCTGGTAGCAGAGGCAGGAGTCTGACTATGTCCACAGTGCAGGTGATGAGGCACTGGCAGCATGCAAGCTGCATCACAGGTGGAGAGATGGAACACACCTGGAGTCAGTCTCTACTGCTAGGCTGAAGCACACAGAGATGGTGGTGAGTGTGAAGCCTGTAGATGGAAGCAGGTATTGCTGGGGCTTGTAGTTCCACGGAGCTGTGAGAAGTAACCAGGAGTACAGAGTCTTAAGTAGATAGCCAGGAACACGGAACAGCAGGTAGGTATCCAGGTACACGGAGGAAACAGGAACCAGATCCTTACACATGAGTCGCAGGAGTGACACAAAGTTCAGGATGCCTGCAGACTGATCCTGCAGCTTCATATATACCCCTTGTTACACAGTCATTGGTGGAGTGAGGAAAAGTGGGTGCGGCCAAGCACCGGATTGGCCGCCGTATGCTGACTGCTGGAGGCTGTCATGGCGGCGCCCATGCCGCGGCCTAGCGGGAACGCGGCGTGCTACACGCCCGCTATCACAGGAGCGCTCCCAGGCCCAGGATGGCGTCCGATGGCAGAGACGCGGACGACAGATGAACGCAGGGACCCAGGACGGAGTCCGCAGCGGCGGACAGATGTCACCGTGGTGAGTCGATTCCTGACAGTACCCCCCCCTTTAAGGGTGGGCACCGAACACCCACGTGGCTTGGAAGGATGAGTGTTATGGAAGACACGGACCAACCTTGGAGCATGGACATCCAACGAATTTACCCAACTTCTCTCCTCTGGGCCATAACCGGACCAATCGACAAGGTATTGAAGACGTCCATACCGGCAACGGGAATCCAGAATCTTGCCAATCTCGAACTCCACGCCCCGCTGAGTTCGAACTTTGGGACCAACTGGAAGAGCTCTTTGGAAACGATTCAGGACTAAAGGTCTGAGGAGAGAAACATGAAAAGCATTAGGTATTCGCAGAGAAGGTGGTAACTTCAGCTTGTAGGCCACAGGGTTGATGACTCTTTCGACAGGAAAGGGACCAATGAAACGTGGTGCAAATTTCATAGACGGGACCCTAAGACGGAGGTTCCGGGTAGACAGCCAAACCTTGTCCCCAGGTTTCAGGCTAGGAACTGCACGTCTTTTGCAATCAGCAAAGTATTTATACCGGCTGGAGGCCTTTTTGAGAGAAGTGTGAATCTTCCTCCAGATTGAAGAAAACTGACTCAGGGCAGTAGTGGCAGCAGGAACATCCATGTGAGGGAGTTCTTGGAAATCTGGAACACGAGGATGTTGCCCATACACTGCAAAGAATGGAGTTGTCTCAGTAGCAGTGTGGTAGCGGAAGTTGTGGGCAAACTCGGCCCATGGGAGCAGATCAAACCAGTCATCCTGAGAAGATGAAACATACAACCTTAAAAATGTCTCTAGTTCTTGATTTACCCTCTCTGTCTGCCCATTCGTCTGAGGGTGGTAAGATGACGAGAACTTCAGTTTAACCTGCATGGCAGAACAGAGAGCCCTCCAAAACCTCGCTACAAACTGTACACCTCGGTCGGATATTATTTCTGAGGGTAGACCATGTAAGCGGAAAATCTCCCGTAGGAAGATTTGGGCGAGTTTTGGGGCAGAAGGGAGACCCTGGAGAGGAACAAAATGGGCCATCTTGGTAAATCTGTCCACTACAACCCAGATGGTATTGTATCCTTGAGAAGGAGGAAGGTCGGAGATAAAGTCCATGGACAGGTGTGACCAAGGGCGACTAGGAACAGACAATGGTTGTAACTGACCTGCTGGAGACTGACGAGGAGTCTTGTGCTGCACACACTTAGGACAGGATGCCACGAAATCCTTGATGTCAGCTTTCATCTTTGGCCACCAGTATGTCTCAGAGAGGAACTTGAAGGTTTTCAGAACACCGGGATGACCAGTGAACTTGGATTGATGGGCCCAAGACAGCAACTTGGGACGGAGTTCTGGGGAAACAAAAGTCTTACCAGGAGGAGGAGCTGGGGAGACTTGAGATGCAGCAAATACCACTGGACTCAGGATGGAATGTGGAACTGAGTCAGACGTTTCCTCTACGGATTCCATAGATCGGGATAAGGCGTCAGCTTTAACATTCTGCGAACCTGGGCGGAAATGAAGCTTAAAGTTAAAACGTGAGAAAAACATAGCCCACCTGGACTGGCGAGGATTAAGGCACTGGGCTGCCTTTAAATATAGCAGATTTTTATGATCCGTGTAGATGTTGAACGGATGTTTGGCCCCTTCCAGGAGATACCTCCATTCCTCGAGGGCTAGCTTAATCGCCAGTAGTTCTTGATCTCCAACGGAATAGTTAGCTTCTGCAGGGAGGAATTTACGAGAATAAAATCCACAGGGGTGGATTTTCCCATCAGTTCCCTTCTGGGAGAGAACAGCTCCAACTCCAACTGTAGAGGCATCCACCTCCAACTCGAACGGTCTGTTTACATCTGGCTGGGACAGAACTGGAGCAGACATAAAGGCCAGCTTGATTTTCTGGAAGGCCGCTAAAGCCTCTTCTGACCAGTTGGAATGGTCTGCCCCTTTCCGAGTTAAGTTGGTAATAGGAGCGATGAGAGTGGAGAATCCCCGAATAAATTTCCTATAGTAGTTGGCAAATCCCAGGAACCGCTGAATAGACTTGAGAGAATTTGGAATGGACCAATTGGCAATGGCTTCCAACTTTGTCGGGTCCATCTGGAGATCCGATCCGGAAATTATATATCCCAGGAAGGGTATAGAGGAAACTTCAAAGGTACACTTGGATAGATTACCGTAGAGCCGGTTCTCACGAAGACGTCGGAGGACTTCACGGACTTGTAGACGATGAGAGGGAAGATCTTGAGAGAAGATGAGGATATCATCCAGATAAACAACGAGGTATTTATACAGAACGTCACGGAAGATTTCGTTCACAAAGTGTTGGAACACTGCTGGGGCATTACTCAACCCGAATGGCATTACCAGGTACTCGTAATGACCATCTCGAGTGTTAAAAGCTGTCTTCCATTCGTCACCACTCCGGATTCTGATGAGGTTGTAGGCACCGCGGAGATCTAGCTTGGTGAAGATGCGGGCTCCTTTAACTCTGTCAAATAATTCGGTAATGAGTGGTAATGGATAACTATTTTTAATGGTAATGTCATTGAGACCCCGGTAGTCAATGCATGGACGCAGTCCTCCATCCTTCTTTTTAACAAAGAAGAAGCCTGCACCAGCGGGTGATGATGAAGGACGAATGAATCCCTTCTGTAAATTCTCCCTGATGTAGTCGCTCATCGCTTCAGTTTCGGGAACAGATAACGGGTAGGTACGCCCCCTAGGTGGCTTCTTGCCAGGAAGGAGATCGATGGGACAATCCCATTCTCTATGGGGCGGCAGGACATCCGCGGCTTTTTCACTGAAGACATCAGAGAAATCTTGATAAGCCGCAGGAAGACTTGACTGGGTTTTTACTTCAGTAGACTTGATTGGACAAACTTGGGCTAAACAGGACTGATGGCAATGTGAACCCCATGAAGTAAGTTGTAACGTTGACCAGTCAAACTGTGGATTGTGTAGCTGGAGCCAGGGCATGCCCAAAACGATCTCCTGGGTGGCTTGAGGAATGACTAAGAACTTTATTAATTCTGAGTGTAGGAACCCAACTCCCAAAACCACTGGTGCAGTTTGGTGAGAAATATTCCCCTTGGAGATTCGGCTACCATCCACGGCGGTAATGTAGACTGGGTAAGAAAGTTCACATACAGGCAAGCAAAATTTATTTACCGCAGCTTGGGTGATGAAATTTCCTGCGGCTCCACAGTCCACTAATGCTGATGCAGACTGAAGCCCAACTGAAGTCTCTAAAGTCACAGGAAGGATAAGGTCTTGATTAGAAGGAGCTTGTCTAGAAGATCCCAACTTGACTCCTCCTTTACAAGTCAGGATCTGGCGTTTCCCGAACGCACTGTGCAGGAATTAATCTGGTGACCTGCAGCCGCACAATAAAGACATAGTCTCTCACGAAGTCTTCTTGACCGCTCCTCAGGAGTTAGGCGGGACCTATTTATTTGCATAGGCTCATCAGAAGGTGGAGACTGGAACTGTACGGAAGGTATCATCCTTGATCTGCGTGGCTCACTCCGAGCACGTTCATTGTTGCGTTCGCGGATGCGAGAGTCCAACTTGATGCACAAGGAAATTAAATCGGACAATTGTACAGGAAGATCGCGGGTTGCCAGTTCGTCCTTGATCCGATCAGAGAGTCCATGCCAGAAAGCTGCTACCAGGGCTTGATTGTTCCACTGAATCTCTGCGGCCAACGTCTGGAACTGGATGACATATTGTCCCATACTACGGGTACCTTGACGAAGTTGGATTAGGTCGGCAGAAGCTGATGTTGCACGACCAGGCTCGTCAAAGATCCGTCTGAAGGTTGACACGAATTCTGCATAGTTGTTAATCAGAGGGTCGGCACGTTCCCACAGAGGAGACACCCAACTCAAAGCAGATCCAGAAAGTAGAGAGATGATGTAGGCAACCTTGGATCTTGACGTGGGGAAATTATGTGACAACAATTCAAACTGGATTTCACATTGGTTGAGAAACCCGCGACATAACTTTGGGCTGCCATCATACTTGCTTGGCACGGGCAGGTGCAGACGTGACACTGGAGCTGATGCAGCCGGCATAGAAGGACTCACAGTACTGGCAGGTGCTGGAGTAACAGGAACTGTAGGAGTGTGTACACTAGGCAGGGATTGCTGTAGTGTATCTATCCGGGAGGACATCCCTTGCAGGAACTGGAACATCTGCTGCTGCGCAGCCTCTTGACCATCCAAACGGGAGACCAGATTTTGCAAGGCCTCTGACCCCACACTCCGTCCACCGTCCGAGTCCATCGATCCTGAACTTACTGTCAGACTTGGTTTTGTCTGTGTCCCCGGAGGGGGCGCTAGTGGGTCAGTGGAGGTGGATGGGAGAAAACGAGGAGGCTGGATTATGTTTCTGCGCATGAGCGCAATGATATTTATTAGACAGATGGTTCACAAAACGGCAGCAGAAAATAACAGTAGGAAATGCAAATGTCAATTGTACAGCGTGGCAGCTGAAAGTCTATGGTAACAGAATGAATGGTGACTGATGAAATGATAACCGGTAGTGATGATAACAGATGAGTGATAACTTGGCAGAGAATATTCTGGTATGGGAACCAGAGCAGATTAAAACATGGAACCAGCAGAGATGGTGTTGTATGGCAAACCTGGTAGCAGAGGCAGGAGTCTGACTATGTCCACAGTGCAGGTGATGAGGCACTGGCAGCATGCAAGCTGCATCACAGGTGGAGAGATGGAACACACCTGGAGTCAGTCTCTACTGCTAGGCTGAAGCACACAGAGATGGTGGTGAGTGTGAAGCCTGTAGATGGAAGCAGGTATTGCTGGGGCTTGTAGTTCCACGGAGCTGTGAGAAGTAACCAGGAGTACAGAGTCTTAAGTAGATAGCCAGGAACACGGAACAGCAGGTAGGTATCCAGGTACACGGAGGAAACAGGAACCAGATCCTTACACATGAGTCGCAGGAGTGACACAAAGTTCAGGATGCCTGCAGACTGATCCTGCAGCTTCATATATACCCCTTGTTACACAGTCATTGGTGGAGTGAGGAAAAGTGGGTGCGGCCAAGCACCGGATTGGCCGCCGTATGCTGACTGCTGGAGGCTGTCATGGCGGCGCCCATGCCGCGGCCTAGCGGGAACGCGGCGTGCTACACGCCCGCTATCACAGGAGCGCTCCCAGGCCCAGGATGGCGTCCGATGGCAGAGACGCGGACGACAGATGAACGCAGGGACCCAGGACGGAGTCCGCAGCGGCGGACAGATGTCACCGTGGTGAGTCGATTCCTGACACAAAGCTCATTGATGTATATATTTGTTATTAAAAGGATAGGTATTCAATATATCACAATGTACAGTATATATATATAGTTACAGTTTATACAGTAAGCAGTTATTACAAACTAATTCAAATACAGACACGGCTAGTAATACATCACCATCTCCCTCAATGCACTTTATAATCACTCCAGTTTCTCCATCTTTAGCTGTGTCTCAACTCCAACTAACAGCAGCAAAATATTACCAACATTCCATCTCGCTCAGCATCTGGGACAAAAAGGGCAGCCGGCTCTGTGTGTGATCACCTATACACTGAGTCTCTTGGGGACGTGCACAGATCTCTTGTTATTAGTCTAGGGGAGGGAACTCTCTCATTCATGATGAGTCACTGGTCAGTGTGAGGGCTTTTGTTCAAGGTTGCTGGTCTCGGGTTTCCTGTCTATCACATGCTCCTTTGAGAATCCTTTTGTTCAAGTAAAAGTGACTTCATATTCCTACATTAAATCATAACTAATTGTTGCAATGAGCTACAACTTAATCACAAGCACCAAATTAACACACTCATTAATCTGATTACTTTGACACCAAGCACGACATGTCCATCTTGCTCCGCTCCAATAATACACATACATGACGTTACTCCATTATATAATTTAAAATATTATGATGTCTGGCGCTTGATATGTTCAATTTATGTGCTGTATGAAATATGTGTTGAATCTATCTTTGTGGCATGTCTGTGTAAATGCGTATGTTACCATATATTGCGGTGCGCGCTGCGCGTATTTGCAAGCTTACAATAATCGGTGACCTAGACACAAGTATGTATTCATTTTGCAAATCAGACACTTGTGTGTATTTGGGGAAGACAGGGAGGAGGACGAGACATCCTCTATATGCACTCGGCGGTCACGGGACCACTAGTTGGGTGTGGGACAACATTCAACCTATAGAGTATGCTGGGGCAGTGCTATGGCCTATAATGTCTGATTTGAACGAACATTTCACACATACATATACCTACGTCTTTGTACACTGATGTTCGGATTCGATTGAGGTTCTGCTGGGTAGAGGGAGAAAACACAAACAAATTGTGAAAGTGACATATAACATTTTCATGATTTACATATTCCTATCATTTTCTGAACATTGTTTCCATTTCTGGAACGTATGCTAGGTCTGTTTCATCATTGAACAAGGGTTATAAGTAGTGTCCTTCCTAGATAACATAAACCTTTGGAGTTCGGGGAGAGCCACTCATAAACCTTTCTTCCACATATATTAATGAGCTCTTTATCTGCTATGTGTGAATAGCCATTTTCTGATTGTTCCTGATTACCTCCCAATTTCCTGAAATTGGTGAGATTTAAACATACCAAGGATTTATCTATGGTACTGGTGGATCTTAAGGCTAGGGGGTCTAGTTATATTATACTCTTTGTCCACCGGTCCCCTCCCCCTTCCGTGTAATTCAAGTACCTCAGCTAACTCTAAAAGAAAAAAATATGGCCCTAATCCTGCATCTTTTCGTCTTAGAGGTACCTGTGAGCACATCCAACATTCCGTTTGGTTTAAGACCTTACCCACTAGTGAGTGGTAATCACTCAAGGGATGTCTGTCACCTTATTGCTAGACTGACATCTCTTGATGCACTCATCTTCAAATATGGGGTCACAATAACTACAAAATACAGTATTCTTCAGACAAAAGCCTATCACGTTACCTCCAAACTCCGTAACTACTAGACCTTTGATTTTTCTATGGCTTTAACAAACTGATAGGCTAATCATGGGATTCTATGAGGATATCACTCCTACCTCCAAAACCAATTCCAGTCCCACACTCGACTCCTCATGAAAAACCTTTCAAAAATAGAATGTCCTGAAAAAAATGTTTGTCAGCGGGAAAGAGGAAAGAAAAAAAATAGAACAAAACAACTCTTGTCCATAGCAAATCAATTACAATGACTGGTCTTTCTGTAATCCTTTAGTACACTCAGGTAGTGTTCAACAGTGCCGCCTCTCAGTCTTCACGGAACAGACTCTCTGGTGATACTTTTGCGATCTCACTCCATTTACGAGTTCCTTCCGGACTACCGACTTTCCTGCAATGGGAATCGTGGACCCAAGTCTCTCTCTCGGCTACTTTCACTGGGATAGTGCTGTCAACAAAACTTGGTATGGTCCTTCCCACCTGTCTATTAGGCAACCTGAGCGTAAGAACAATCACACAGTCTCTTGGTTCACAATCAAGACAGTTAGTATTTGGCATACCAGGAATCAACAGTTTCAAGTTCTTTTGTCAAGTTATCAAATGCTGGCTCATCTCGATAAGGTACTGTACTGTCACCTCATTGGTGTATTTCTGATCATTGTGCGGATCAATCATGACATGAGGTTGTCTTCCAAAAACTAAAAAAAAAAAAATTCAAAGAGGGTGATTCGTTAAGTGAAGATCTGGGAGTGGTTCCGATGCTACATAATACTAGTGGCAGTGTCTATGACCACAATAGTCCAGTATCACTTTGCTCCTACTTCTAGGGGTACCATATCTACACACAAATTTCTGCACAATTTTCTTTGCGGTAAACACAGCAGCATCCGTGGCAGCAGGAAATGCCTCTACCCGGTTTGAGAAAACATCAGTGCACAGCAATACATAACAGTAATTCCTAAAGGGTGTTAACTGTACGAAATCGATTTGTATTACCTGAAAAGGTCTGTCTGCAGGAGGGATATGGGATGGCTCTGTTAGTACTACCTTACCAAATGTTCTTCCTCATGCAAGTAAGGCAGGTCATTGCTTTCCTGCTTGCCTGAGAAGAGAACCCTGGTACACGCCAGTAAGCTCTTACCAATTTGCACATACCTTCCTTATGGTGAGTCAGACCATATGCCGCCTCAGCTAGGCTGGGGAGATACATCCTGGGGGCCACTGGCTTACCTTGTCCATCTCTCCAGAGTCCTGGGGACTCCTAACCATACCCCTTCGACTTCCAGACCTCCTTTTCCTGTAGGGAACACAAATTTGTATCTTAATTTATCTGTTGTGTGTTTGCAATGTAGAGTACCATGAGCATAACTCAAAAAAAAAGAAAAAAAAAACATCTCTAGAGGAGAGCAAGAAGAAGAAAATATCATGTCTGCGTTCACCAACGGGCATATCAGTGTCTAT
Organism: Pseudophryne corroboree; assembly: GCF_028390025.1. Lineage (NCBI taxonomy): Eukaryota > Metazoa > Chordata > Amphibia > Anura > Myobatrachidae > Pseudophryne > Pseudophryne corroboree. Next base: position 137,180,872 of record NC_086451.1, read on the forward strand.
ACAAAATTTCCCTTCACCAGTATTCTCATCCTTCCTCCATCCTTTGTGCATGACAAGGCACACTGCAGTAATACTGGTGTTATCATGCTGGTGAGATATACTGGGTTTGGGCAGAACTCTGAAGGACCAATTAGGCATGTAGTGTTTGAACTGTAATCGGGTCCATGTATTGTACCACCCTGTGTGAATGCAAAAGATGAAGAGGAAACTGTGGAGAAACAGAATAGAGGTTGGTGACAGTAGAGTTTGTAGAGGTGGAGAGGATTTTATTAAAATGACAACTGGATTGGGCACTACGGGGAATTGATTACCTACTTTGTCTACCCCCCCCTTAAAGCTTGTGCATGCTGTGTCACTACTGGGACTACTTCAGCCATCAATCCAGTGTCCTGTCCATCTTTGGTCCAAAGGGAACCCGGTATTTGTGAGATAATTTCCTCTACCTGTGATGGACATGAATCTAGAACAGTGTAATGCAACATTAGTCTTTGAGGGTATCTAACATACCTTGTACTTCCTGAGCGGGAGTACAATATATGTATTTCACATTTAACAAAAACTCTGTTACGTTAGTCAGGGGCCATTTCTGTTAGGAAAAAGAAGGATAGGAAAGGGTTTAGCATTGTAGGGGCCCAATCGTAACTTCAGCAGGTCTTTTGTCAAAGGGTAATGTTGCACTTCTTTCGTTCCTCCCATTTGCTGAATTAGTGTTTACCAGTGATCTTATCCAGACGGAGAATTTTCTATTACTGCAAAAGACAAAAAAAAAATTAACAAGCTTCTAGGTCATGCGAAGTATTCATTCAATCCTTCTCATTCCGTATTAAGGGTCTGTACATGGTCCAACAAACATTTCTAAACTCATCTTGACTAGGGGCATTACTAGGAATGAATACTTCTAATATGGTAACTAAAAGAAATACCCCGGGGTTACCCTGTCTCTGTCCGCTTTCCTACTGGCAAATACTATTGTGCGGACAGGTTTTTCTCCATTTCTGACGTTACTTTCTTGATTTTTATTTTATTTTTGGGTTTTAATATATATGTACACGAATGATACCATACTTACCAGTTCCACTGGTCTCAGCCACTTCTCCCGCAGGCTACTGCTCTTCTTTTACCGGTTGGATACTCCTCTGAGTGCATGAGAAATGGCTGAAACCAGTCAGGTCGCCTTCTCCTCCTAAATAAAACTTCGACATTCATTAGTACATATATAGGTTACATTCATATTTTTATTATTTTTATTATTTTCTATAGTTTGTACGCTGGCCGTAACTGCTTCCACATCTACATATGGCGGTGTACTTGCTTTCTTTTTTTTTAACTTGTTTATTGTTGCTACAAGTTCAAACAGTTCTTATATTTCCGTACTTGTCTTATATGACTTTGGTTAGACATACCACCTGCAATACCTCAGGATCAAACTCACCAACCCCAGGGAATGATGCCCTATCTTCAGCAGTAGCACCCATTCATTGCAAAAAGCCTTCGTGCATGGACCATATTTCTCACACATAATAAACCTCGCTGACCCTCTGGGCCGCACCTCTTCTGCCTGAACCCTGGCTACTGAACGTCTCTCACTTGAGCAACTGGCTCCCATTGTGGGTCCTTTCCCACAAACACCACCAAAATACACATTGCAAGCAGACGGTGAAATATCTCAGAGTACTCTTCACCTGCTCTCACCCACGTCGGCCAGTACTACGATACACAGTTAATAGTGGAAGGCAATGTACCCAACCTAGGGCTCCTATAAGACTTTACAGCACCGCAATTTCTTTTGGTGGAGGCTCTCTTGGATTATTTTCCTGAGAGAGGCAGTGAAAAATTCCTTTTCTGTGTCTTTCCACTGGAATTTTTGTAGGGTGAAAAATAGAAAACTTCAATAACTATTGCTCACCCTTTCCAGTGGAAGCCCACCAGGGATATTTCCTGTAAAGTGAAAAAACCCTTGTTTACACAATCACATTTATGTGTGCTCCCCACAGCGCATATGACACAATAATATCACGTTGTGCTGTGTAGAGCACACGGACGTGTGGTTCAGTCGCACAGCGTATAGATACTTGTTATCTATCCGCCCTACGATCACTGTCACCTGAAACACCTAGACCACTTTAGACCACCTAGTTCACCTAGACCACTTAGACCACCTAGTTCACCTAGACCACCTAGACAATACGTAGGGTTGCGAACCCTATGCCACTGAGCCTCTACTAACTCAAAGTTCACTATAGGATCCCAAATTCTCCTCGGGGTTCAATACATCCACTCCTGCTTTCACTCACTCGAATACACAGTGTTTTTCTTTTCTGTACAGAAATTATCACTCCCTTCGATTGATGGTTTTAACCCAGAGGCAGTACCGTTTAAACAAAGTCTTACACTAATCTGCTTTTGAAATCGGACAGTTATGTGCTATAGTATTAAATGTATACTATCCCGCCTTTAATTGAACAACTATCGTGTGATTTATACCTTGCGCCCGCAATCCTACGCAACCTTGTGTAACCACGCGACTGTGCGTGCCTTTACGTCACGTGTGTGACCTTGCGCCACATGTAAGCTCCTGTACTTTGTCCGTACCACGTGTACAAACGTGCATCCGCAACTCAACAAACCACACAGTCTCTATAAATGTGAGCAATAAAAGCTACTATCGCTCACAAACACAACACACAATTTTTTCCATATAAACCTAAGTGACCAGGCCGGACTTGCGTTTTGTGTTTTACGATTACACCCTTAATACACTATTTCAAATGTATTCTATATAGCAAACAAATGTATCCGATTTCACACAGATCTATAATGACTGCAATAATCTATCATTTAAATGATATGATTCAGATTGGATAGCTATCTTACAGAACATACACTGACATAAATATACACATAATTATAATAATATTATATATATACATATATATATATATATATATATATATATACCATTTACTGCACTCCTGTGAGACACTTCACCTCTTCACTGCCTCTAATTTGCATATCAAAGATATTTGCCTTGCACTACTAAAAAAAAAATAGTTACACAAGTTAATTAGCATTTCAATGGCTATCCTACCCTAGTAAACAGACTCCACAAATCTTGGAAGAAAAGAAAGAAAAAAAAACCTTTTTTTTCTTTTTTTTCCTGTGTGTAATTCTCTTACATCAAATATTTACTCTCACTAGGTCCAATTGAAACTATTTGTAATTGACTATGGCATGGGTTAAATAAATTCATTTGTAACCTATAAATGGTGCTGGATTTGTAGATATGTGGAAACTTTGTGACAAAGGAAACTGATTGTTCTGACCAGACTGAAAATCAGCTATTTAGAAAGTGACCTTCCTAAAATGGCCACTGCTCCTCCCCCTTCCACATCCATGTGGCTTGCACAAGATGGTGAACAGGCCATGTGGCTAGTCCAAAATGGAGGACAGACCATGCAGCTCTTTTGTCACAAAGAAATCACACTCCACACAAGCACCAAAAGTTACTTTAGGCCTGTGTTTAAAAATATACAAATTTTCTCAGCATGCTAACACAGCTATATTATGGCTATGCAGCAACTTTTAACTGTACTTTAAATCTGTTAACAGATAAACAATCCAATCTGAATCAAATGCAATATGACTTATTTGACCTTTGTTTTGTAACAATAAAAATACGCTGTTGTTAGGTTCCTGGTGCTCAGAACAAGGGAGATGTTATGAAGCGAGTCCAGAGCACCAGGACGTAATGCTGGGAAAGGGGAATGGAAAGGGAATAGCCCCTGGCGCCCTATCTCCGTTGTCTCGCCCGTGCTGTCAGTACACTCTTGCGAGACTATGGTTGCTTGAGCCCATGGCAGCCGCGTTTGAAGGGCGGATTACGTCTGCCCAACTTCGATGCCCCCTCAGGTCTTAATGAGAGACAAAGAGTGAACCGAGACACGGTGATAACAAGGGGCCCTCTGACTAAACAACAAGGCCAGGGGCTACTAACAAACCTAAAACCAAAGTATGTGCGGCTTGCCGCCATAGGAAAAGAACAACAAAGGAAATGCTGACCACACGCCGACACAATACTTTTGTGTACCGGCGGTGACAGCATAAGCAGAACCCTCTGCAAAACACCAGTGACAGAAATAATAAGGGAATACAGCGGCCTAGGCCGACGGACGCGGCAGTGCCGCTACTCACGGAACCGGTACGAATACTGGCAAACGGACAGGAACTCCCAATGCTGTTGACACAGACTCTCAGAACTGGAGGACAGGCAGAATCCCAAACGACAGACCGGTGGACACCAAGAAGCCAGAAACTTGACCAGGCACAGGCAAAGGTACTGGACCTCAGGACAGGAACGCCTCACGGCAGGACACGGGATCAGACATAGGAATCGACACAGGGACTGACACAGGAATCGACACAGGAAGCTCAGGAACTAGCAGGAACCAAGCTCAGAACTCAAGCAGACTGGAAACCCAGAAATATCACCAGCGTCTGTGAATAGCACTGAGCCAGCATATAACAGAGATGCCTAATTAATAATCACATGCAGCTGCCCTGTTGCATAACTCCAAACTGACAAGATGCAACTAGCAGCCAGGTGAGGCTAAACACATGGGAACAAGCTGCAATTACACAGACTCACCAGCGGCAGCAACCAAGAGCACTCTTAAACAAAGCAACGGGAAATCCTGGCCTGCGAAACAACTAATAAACATAAAATAGGAATGAAACACTACCTGTGGTTCATAACAGTATCCCCTCCTTAAGGGTGAGTTCCGAGCACCCCATGACACCCACGGGGAACATGAACAGAAGAATAACATAAAATACCTAACTGACATGCAAAACAGGAATGAGTCACAGCCGTGGCTCATAACAGTACCCCCCCCCCCCTTGAGGAGGGGTCAAAAGACCCCAAAATACAGACTATCCAAAACAAGGGATACAAAAAAAAACCTGACACACTGGTCTAACAGACACGAAAACAGAAACAAGCTGCAACCACAGCTTGTAACAGTGCCCTCCCCCTGACGGTGGCCACTGGACACAAGATAAGGAAAAAAAATTTTTATTTTTTTTTATATCAAGGCAAGAGTCAAAAATTATTTCTTTTTCTTCTTCTTCTTTTTACAAAGCTCTTTAGGTCTGACTAAGGTAATTCCCCAAACATTGTCTGAACTGATGGTACCACCCAGCAAGGCTGCGTTCAAATAAGAGACAGGTTTCTTATCCTTGGGAGCTGAACTTTCTGGCAAAGTACTATTATTAGAAGAAGAAGAAGTCAGAAAAGCACATCCTGCAGTCAAAACAACGGGCTGGGACTCTTGTGCCGAGTTTACAGTATTTGGTGGACTCTCAGCAGACAAGACGGGTGACTTAGAGGAACCTGAACCAATTTCTTTGGAACCATATCTTTTAATAATTGCATCACTGAATGCTGGGGGATCCTGAAGAATGGGATCTTCAGCTTTCATTAGGCTGGTCGCCCACTCAAAAGGCTCTCCTCTAAAAGAATAAATCAGATAAAGCACAATGTTCTCTGAAGTGATGCCCAGAAATGGTCTAGACAACATAATAATGTAATAGTGTTTGTAAAGCGCCAGAAATTGGGCTAAGTCCCCATCAAAGATTATGGATGTTGAGACATCAGAGTTAGGATCTGTTTCCTTCCCATCTGACTGACTGGAGTGCTTTGCTAGGACCTGGCCACTATTGACCTTACTCGAGGCTGAGACTCTCTGAACCCCACCCGGGGCAGTGACTTTCTGAACCCCACACGGGGCAGTGACTTTCTGAACCCCACACGGGGCAGTGACTTTCTGAACCCCACCCGGGGCAGTGACTTTCTGAACCCCACCCGGGGCAGTGACTTTCTGAACCCCACCCGGGGCAGTGGCCTTCGGGAACCCCGCTGGGGCAGTGGCCTCCGGGAACCCGGCTGGGGCAGTGGCCTCCGGGAACCGCGCTGGGGTCAGCACCTCAGATTCTTTTACTGGGACCGAGCCGTCAGCCTCCCCCACTGGGACCGAGCCATCGGCCTCCCTCACTGAGTCGATAATTATCGAAACTTCTCCCGGGACTATGACTTCCGGGACTTTTGCTGAAGCTATAACCTTCAGCACCTCCACTAATGCTACACCTCTTAAGTTCTTTCCTGGGGAAGCGACCTCTAGACCCTTCTTAGAGGCTGCGTCTCTCGAGACCCCACTTGGGGATATTACTTCAAAGATCCCTTCTGGGGTTTTGCTTCTCGAGTTCCCTTCTAGAACTATGGTTTCAGATACCCTTTCTGGGGTTGCGCTCTTCAAGTCCCTACCTGGGGTAACAGCTTCTAAGACCCCTTCTGGTATGGAAACCTGAGCTATAATATTTGATGTCCCTCTATAAGCTAGAGCATCGGGTACCGCTCCAGCACTCTGGGCATCGGGTACCGCTCCAGCACTCTGGGCATCGGGTACCGCTCCAGCACTCTGGGCATCGGGTACCGCTCCAGCATCCTGAGCATCGGGCACCTCTCCAGGACCCTGGGCAACGGGCACCACTCCAGGACCCTGGGCAACGGGCACCACTCCAGGACCCTGGGCAACGGGCACCACTCCAGGAACCTGCAACTCTTCAACAGGAACCTCAAGAGAGGAGAGAAACATTCTCTTTTGATTCCTGAATCTATAATGGGGCTCCCTTGCCCAAGGACCCCAATTATAGGACAGAGAGCTTTTTAGTGTGGGTTGTGTGACAAGTACCTCTGCCACAGTTGAGACAGGAGTAGGTCTTGTATCCTGACTCAACTTGGCCAGAGGGCAAGACTCGTCACCACACTTTGGCTTGCGCAACTCACAGGTCTGCAGATAGTGTCCTAAACCCCCACAATATAGGCATAAGTTTAAGTTTCTGCGACGCAGACGCTCCTCTTCTGAGAGGCTGGGCTGCAGAAAACTTTTAAACCTTTTCTCTTCAATTAAACCAGAGGATTCTCTTGTCACCATACTGTGAACAAGAGTCTCTTTAGAGATAGATGTACTTTCAACGACTTCTGGCAAGATGAGCAAGATTTTAATCAGAAGGTTTTGCAGTTGCTTAAATGATTGCTGCAAAACTTAGTCGCTCTGGTCTTAAAGCACTGAAAGCAGAGTTCAGGGCTGAGAGAGATGCCTGCAGGGCGTGCATAGTAGACATAGGAGGATTTAAAACTAGACAAGACAAGACAAGACTAGACAAGGCAAGACTAAATTTTTGCTAAACAAAACAAGACTGTTTTTTTTTAAACACCGGACTGGATTCTAAACACCGGACTGGATTCTAAACACCGGATTGGATTCTGCACACTGAATTCTAGACAGGACTGGATTCTAGACTAGACACTGGACTGGGCCAAAAAAGAAAAAAAGTTTTATTTCTTTTTGGTGGTTGGGCTGGTGATAATGTTAGGTTCCTGGTGCTCAGAACAAGGGAGATGTTATGAAGCGAGTCCAGAGCACCAGGACGTAATGCTGGGAAAGGGGAATGGAAAGGGAATAGCCCCTGGCGCCCTATCTCCGTTGTCTCGCCCGTGCTGTCAGTACACTCTTGCGAGACTATGGTTGCTTGAGCCCATGGCAGCCGCGTTTGAAGGGCGGATTACGTCTGCCCAACTTCGATGCCCCCTCAGGTCTTAATGAGAGACAAAGAGTGAACCGAGACAGGGTGATAACAAGGGGCCCTCTGACTAAACAACAAGGCCAGGGGCTACTAACAAACCCAAAACCAAAGTATGTGCGGCTTGCCGCCAAAGGAAAAGAACAACAAAGGAAATGCTGACCACACGCCGACACAATACTTTTGTGTACCGGCGGTGACAGCATAAGCAGAACCCTCTGCAAAACACCAGTGACAGAAATAATAAGGGAATACAGCGGCCTAGGCCGACGGACGCGGCAGTGCCGCTACTCACGGAACCGGTACGAATACTGGCAAATGGACAGGAACTCCCAATGCTGTTGACACAGACTCTCAGAACTGGAGGACAGGCAGAATCCCAAACGACAGACCGGTGGACACCAAGAAGCCAGAAACTTGACCAGGCACAGGCAAAGGTACTGGACCTCAGGACAGGAACGCCTCACGGCAGGACACGGGATCAGACATAGGAATCGACACAGGGACTGACACAGGAATCGACACAGGAAGCTCAGGAACTAGCAGGAACCAAGCTCAGAACTCAAGCAGACTGGAAACCCAGAAATATCACCAGCGTCTGTGAATAGCACTGAGCCAGCATATAACAGAGAGGCCTAATTAATAATCACATGCAGCTGCCCTGTTGCATGACTCCAAACTGACAAGATGCAACTAGCAGCCAGGTGAGGCTGAACACATGGGAACAAGCTGCAATTACACAGACTCACCAGCGGCAGCAACCAAGAGTACTCTTAAACAAAGCAACGGGAAATCCTGGCCTGCGAAACAACTAATAAACATAAAATAGGAATGAACCACTACCTGTGGTTCATAACAGTATCCCCTCCTTAAGGGTGAGTTCCGAGCACCCCATGACACCCACGGGGAACATGAACAGAAGAATAACATAAAATACCTAACTGACATGCAAAACAGGAATGAGCCACAGCCGTGGCTCATAACAGCTGTAGCATTTTAAATCTTGTGAGAAACTCACTGTCCCTTGAATTTTATATCAGCGCCTTACTGGTAACACAACAGAACACATGGATGTAATTCGTCAATATGCCGCTATGCGTCCATCGTTACCTGGTCGACCACAGCGGTATATGTACAGTGAAATCATTAAGAACGTGATATTGCGGACGTAGCCCCCATCTGTGCAAGTCAAATTATTTTCTAACAAATATTTCAAATGCCAGCTCTATTATACACTGTGAACGCCTGTGCATCTTATTACCATGTGCTATGAATGTGCGCTATACATCGCAAAACACTGCATCCAATAAGAGAAAAACAATACACCCACACATTATCTGAGTTCCAAAGCTCATTGATGTATATAGTTGTTATTAAAAGGATAGGTATTCAATATATCACAATGTACAGTATATATATATATATATATATATATAGTTACATGGTTACAGTTTATACAGTAAGCAGTTATTACAAACTAATTCAAATACAGACACGGCCAGTAATACATCACCATCTCCCTCAATGCACTTTATAATCGCTCCAGTTCCTCCATCTTTAGCTGTGTCTCAACTCCAGCTAACAGCAGCAAAATATTACCAACACTCCATCTCGCTCAGCATCTGGGACAAAAAGGACAGCCGGCTCTGTGTGTGATCACCTATACACTGAGTCTCTTGGGGGCGTGCACAGATCTCTTGTTATTAGTCTAGGGGAGGGAAATTTCTCATTCATGATGAGTCACTGGTCAGTGTGAGGGCTTTTGTTTAAGGTTGCTGGTCTCGGGTTTCCTGTCTATCACATGCTCCTTTGAGAATCCTTTTGTTCCAGTAAAAGTGACTTCATATTCCTACATATAATCATAACTAATTATTGCAATGAGCTACAACTTAATCACAAGCACCAAATTAACATACTCATTAATCTGATTACTTTGACACCAAGCACGACATGTCCATCTTTCTCCGCTCCAATAATACACATCCATGACGTTACTCCATTATATAATTTAAAACATTATGATGTCTGGCGCTTGATATGTTCAATTTATGTGCTGTATGAAATATGTGTCGAATCTATCTTTGTGGTATGTCTGTGTAAATGCATATGTTAACATATATTGCAGTGCGCGCTGCGCGTATTTGCAAGCTTAGCGACTCATAATGTGTGGAGTCTGTATGTTCTCTCTATGTAATATTTTTGACTTCGACAATTCCCATTTCAGAATCTGCCCCTTTGTTCTTAACTCTGCATGTCTATTATTGAAATGGGCAGGGTTATTGTAACGCAGTCCAGCATGCCCACCAGGGTTTGCTGGATTGCTAAACTTACATCAAGGAAAAATGCTGCATCCATATAATAAGAACTAGTATAAACATTTTATAGCAAAGTTGTGCAATGAGATGAATCATATAAATTGTATAAACTGGAAATAAAACGAGTGCGCTATAGATAGCGGCCTAGCATGAACCAGCTGGAAAGATAACATATCACCACCACTGAGCAATCAACAAACAATATAATATCACCAAATAGTCCATAGGCGCAAATGTAATTCATCATAGACAGAAATCCTCAATGGAAAAAAACTGTCCGTTTTCCTTCAGTTCCTTCAGTTAAACACTGAATCGCGGCAATTTTTTGCGTGGAGTCCCCCCTCCAGCAGGCCCGTTTTTCCACCCGCATGCTGGTACTTGTGGTTCTCCAAGTACCAGCTTGCGGGGGAGACTTGCTGGGACTTGTAGTTCTTCTGGAAAAAACAATATTCTTTCATTTTTCTCAAGGCTATCAGGCCCCCATCCGCAGCCCTTGGATGGGGGGACAGCCTCAGGCTTCACCCCTGGCCCTTGGGTGGCTGGGGGGGACCCCTTGATTGAAGGGGTTCCCACTCCCCCAGGGTACCCCGGCCAGGGTTGACTAGTTGGATATTTAATGCCACGGCCGCAGGGCGCTGTATAAAAGTGACCCCCGACTGTGGCATTATCTGTCCAGCTAGTGGAGCCCGATGCTGGTGTAAAAGATACGGGGGACCCCTACGCTTTTTGTCCCCCGTATTTTTTGCACCAGGCGCAGAGCCCAGTGCTGGTTTTAAAAATACGGGGGATCCCCTGTCAGTTTTTTCCCCGGATTTTTAGAACCAGGACCGGCTCGAAGAGCCCGAGGCTGGTTATGCTTAGGAGGGAGGACCCCACGCAATTTTTTTTCTGATTTTTACCATTCCATTTAAAAAAAAAATAATAATAATAATAATAATAATAATAATATTTTAAAAAATATATAAATAATACTTGTGCCTCCAAAATAGACAAACCAAGTACCTAATCCCTTCTAATATAAATAGATATGCTATTACCAATAAAAAAAAACACCAAAAAAAACATGTTTTTAAATTCTTTTATTAGATTCCGCCACCAAAGTGTGGCGGATTGAAAATGACGAATTTACTGTCTAAAAGCACTGTTGTTGAATTTCCAAACTTCAATTGAATATACTTTTGTCGAATTGCTGCTTTTGTACCATTGCAGAAATGTCGAATTTGACAAATGTCTAATTTCAAAAAGTCGAACTTGGAAAGTCCGTTTTTTTGACGAAAAGTACTGAATTGCATTGTCAAATTTTTTTTGGGGGCGAAAATGTCCCATTTTTCGACATTTTCGGGAATTCGACCGCAATTTCATATACCCCTATGTTTCCAAACATCTAGAAAAAACAAAGAAAGATACAGTAGTGTAATATTGCAACAAAATTGATTTCTGTATAAATCTATATAGATGAGACTCGAATAGTCTACTGGTATAGTAGACAACAGTCGCATAAGCTGGAGAAAGTTACACCTTAATAGAACTTTCTTCCAAAGGAATTTGTACTACGGGACATACTAGAACAGACTGGTTCCGGGGATGCCTGGTTTATTAATCCCATACCTTGTTAGTCTACTTTTTCTGTGTAGACAACTCCACACGGTGAGAGTCAAAGTTATATCCCATATTTGTATATTTTTATGTGGAATAAAACGGTGTTACACTATATCAGTGATTTCTGTCATGTCAATGAGAATCTGAAGCTATCTGGAGTGAAGTAAGAGGTGGAATAAAGTACTATTAAGGTGTAACCTCCTCCAGCTTTTGCGACTGTTATCTACTACACCAGTTGACTATGCCTCTTGGTACAACTCTCATCTATATAGCTTTATACAGAAATCACTTTTGTTGCAATATTACGCTGTTGTATCTTTCTTTGTTTTTTGTTATGCGTTTGGAGACATAAGGGGGAAGATTTAATTGTTTGAAAAGTCAGTTGGGTGTCTGTTTTTGTCCTATCTCACAGACAGGAAAAAACAGATACCCAACCGACTTTTCAAACATTTGAATTCCCTCCAAGGTGTTTAACCAAAGGAAAAAGGACAGTTTTTTACATTGAGGATTTCTGTCTATGGTGAATTACATCAGCGCCTGTGGACTATTTGGTGATATTTTATTGTTTAGATGAAGCTGATGACAAGCAGAGATGTTAGAAGAATGTCCATTTGTCTGACACATAGTTGCCTACCCTCCCTCATTCTGCAGGAGACTCCCTGAAATAGCAGCAATCTCCCTGAATGGACCAGCAATCTCTCTGATTGCACCTGACCCCCGTTATGCAGCTGTTACATTCTTGGGGGGGGGGGGGAAGAAATCAGAGATACATACATTCAAATGGATCATCAGTGCCATTTCCCTGCATTGGTTATAAGGCACAATGATCCCTATGGCTACATGCATTTTAAACAAGGTTTCTCATGGCCACTTACAGTACAGTATATGGAACCTCTTGTAAAACACAATAAACAAAAAAATCCTAAAAAATATCAGTGTCTTTTCTTCAAAAAGTAGATCTTATTAACTTTAGGGCTCATTTACAATTGGATGTAAGTAATTTTCATGACATGCCTCTCAGATGTAGCAGTAAACATAAACGCTAATAAGTTTTACTTTCACAATCTCCCTGAAATGCTTTTTCAAAAGTAGGCAAATATGGTCTGACAGTGTATGGCACCCCGGAAAGTTGTGTGTGTGCTCTTTAAAAGTGACTTACAGTGTGTAAATACCAAATTGCTTTCTAACAAATATTTAAAATGGCCACTCTAATATATACTGCGGACGCCAGGCGCATCTTATTTCCATATACGATAAAAGTGCGCTGTACATCGCAAAACGCTACATCCCTTAAGAGAAAACAATACACGCACACATTGTCTGAGTTCCAAAGCTCATCGATGTATATATTTGTTATTAAAAGGATATGTATTCAATATATCACAATGTACAGTATATATATAGTTACATGGTTACAATTTATACAGTAAGCAGTTAATACAAACTAAATCAAATACATACATGGCCAGCGATACAATTACCATATTTTGCTCAATGCTTTCTATGCTCCAGTTCCTCCATCTTTAGCTGTGTCTCAACTCCAGCTATCAGAAGCAAAATATTACCAACACTCCATCTCTCTCAGGACCCAGGGGAAAAAGAACAGAGAGCTCTCTAGTGTCTGCAATCAGCTATGTACTATGTAGTTTGGGGAAGTGCACAGACTAGTCTAGGGGAGGGAACTTTCTCATTCATGATGAGTCACTGGTCAGTGTGAGGGCTTTTGTTTAAGGTCAGTTCACATGCAAACAAGGTTCAGCCTTGATGGACAAATTACAGGAGATAGCCACTGGTCAGGCATGCTATCTTCCAGGAAATCCATTGTTCTAATAAGAGTGACTTTAGCTTTCATACATTTAATCATATCTACTTGTTGCAATGAGCTACAACTTAATAACAGGCATCAAATTGATATACACATTAATCTGGTTGCTTTAATACCAAATACGACATGTCCATTTTGCTTCATTCCAATAATACACATACATGACGTTACTCCATTAAATACATTTAAAACATTATGATGTCTGGCGCTTGATATGTTATAATTATGTGCTGTATGAAATATGTGTCGAATCTATCTCTGTGGCATGTCTGTTTAAATGCATATGTTACCATATATTGCTGTGCTCGCTGCGCGTATTTGCAAGCATAGCGATTCATAATGTGTGGAGTCTGTATGTTCTCTCTATGTAATATTTTTTTACTTCGACAAGTGTCATGCTGGTACAGCAGGGATTAGGGTCGGACCAGAGTCTGGTCACATGTTCCAGCTGATGAGCGCTGATTTTACAAGGGATTCTGGGAGCAGAGGAGCCTTGTGTGGAGAAAAAGGTGGAGTCATGAGGAAGCCATTGTAGTGCAGGACACACTGAGAGGAACTGAAGCTGACAAGGCGGAGCAAACGGAGTGGCCATGCTGGGTGGTGGAGAGCAGTGCTGCAGAGCTGAAGTGCTACTGGAGTGCAGAGAACCAGAGAGCGGGCATGAGACATCACAGCCAGGAACCGGACACTACCAGGCCTATTGAAATGTGCTGATGCCGCAGCCATCTTGTAACGCTGAGAACCGCTGAGATGGGGCCAGCCAGTGGAAGTAACTACAGCAGAAGATCGGAGTGAGTACACAGAAACTGTTGGTGTGGTGTGCTGTAAGCAGGCAAGTGCCAGGCCCAATTGTCCCTTGGTTACACACACTGCTCATTATTGTATGGAGAAAAGGGTTGTCACCAGGCCCTAAAACTACAGCTTACAGACTAGTCCCTTATTTGAATACAGTTATCAGGACAGAGACACACTTTCTAAGAAGAGCTTGAGAGACATTTAGCCAGTTCAAGGAGTAAAAGGACTGAGTTATTTATCCAAGGAATATTAAGTTATTTAAGAAAGAAAGACTGAGTTAACCTATCCAAGGAACCTTTACTACAGAGTAAGCTGCTTTTGTTAGAGGCACTAGGATACCCTGGCTATCTATATCCTTTTTGCATAACTGACTCACAGTGACATTTCTATTAAAACCCAGGACTAATCTGCCTTCCAAGTGCCGTTACCACTCCATTGCAAAACTGTGGCACTTCAGGATCAAAAGAGAGCTCCAACGTAATTTGCATCTGAAGATAGAAACATAATTATTAGGGAAAGTTAGGAATATTGAAACTGTCTCTGAGAATAATTTTTCATAACTCTCCTACTCACCCTCATTATTTTGTGTTATTGTAATATGCATATATCTGTGATTAAATTGATTGTCTTATTGAATTACTACATTTTCCTGCATTCTGTAAACTAATGTCAACTAATCCTCTTGGATGCCATCTTATTCTTGTGATTGTCTCATTTTTGACAAATAACTAATGATCCTCCTTAATCCAGAGTTCATTGCTTTTCAACAAAAAGACATCCTGTTGGAATTGCTGTCTCATTCCTGTTGTGTATCAATCTATCCTACCTCTCTGAGCAAGGTACTACAGACAAGGTACAGCGGAGAACACTTTAGGGAAAAGGTCTGTCACATATCTGTGATATCTCTCCCAACCACTTAGAAATACCTGCCAACCGCAGGGTATTACAAATGCACTACAGGAATCCAGTCCCTCAGTGGGTTCAGAGGGTGATTCAGATCTGATCGCTGCAGTGCGTTTTTGCACGGCAGGCGTTCAGGTCCTAATTGCGAATGCATATGCACCGCAATACGCACGTGCGTCGGATAAAAACAAAGGGCATCGCTGGTCAGTGACTGGATGGTGCGAAAAATCCGATTGCGCGGGAAGAGGCAGTTTGTGGGTGGCAACTGAGCGTTTATTGGGAGTGTCTGGAAAAAGCGCAGGCATTCCCAAGCATTTTCAGGGGGGGGGGGTGATGTCAGCTCCGTCCCCGATCAGCCTCTTCTCATCACACTGTAAGAGTAAGTCCTGTGCTGCACAGAGACTGCACAAAGGGGATTTTAGCAGCTCGGCGTACAGTCACATAGGATCGCACACTTGTACGGGGTATATACACTCCCCCTGGAGGTGGAGACTATTTGAGCGCAGGACAGCAAAGTTTGCAGACCAGCGATCAGATCTGAATCAACCCGTCAGACTTTACTGTCTATGCAAGAATGTTGGTTTCCTAAAATGGTGGTTTATGAGAGACTGTCAAACAAGGGGTTAGGGATGTACATTTGGGAGCCTTATTCTATATGATCCTAATGGAATAACTTGAATTTATGTGTTTTTACTCTTTTTTTTAAGCTTGCTAAATTTGTATTACCATGGTTAGCAGTCATAAAACTGTTTTTATTATATATCAAAATATTTTTGAACACAGACTTATTTGATTTTGTGGTGTATGACCAGGACACTGGAAGGTGATCAACCGGTTACCTTGTAATGTTTATTACAGCAGAGTCTCCGGGGGAGGGGACACGAGCACGGACAACCTTCTTCTTTTTGTTTATCTTTATTTGAATTGTGTATTTTTTTGTATTCTTGCTCTGTTTTTGGATGTCAAGGAATATTATGTCTAGGAATATTATGTTAATCTGTTGGAGATGGATTGCTGTATTTTCACTCTGTATACCTGGAAATATTTGTACTGGCAATTGAGATCCATAGTTCCGATGAATAACATACATATTCAACAGCAGTATGTAATAATTGTAATTTTATTGTCGCATGAAACATTTGTGCACACTTTATTCTCAATTTTGTACAATGCGGATTATATAACACGTTGCTTCAATAAATACAAGTTTAAAAAAAATATTTTTGAACATACAGTATTGAAGGCCATAGAGTTCTGCTTGTTTTCTGTCAAGGTCTGTTATGGTGAATAAAGGAGGGAAGGGTGTGTTGAATTCTTTTTGACCCTTGATAAAGCATTTCTGGAATTTCAGCAAATAGATAAGAAGAAATAAATGTAATATGTTGTTTTGTTTTGCCAAAAAATTACCTCAATTTGGAGTATTTTATACTGATTAAATCCACACTGCACTGTACATTTCTCCATATATTCTGCTCATTTTAATATAGGTATTAATGTATGTAACTTTTGAAAATTGGTGAACAAGGCTGTCTCTGTTTTAAGTGTTAAATGTCTAGCTTTTAACTGCTGACAGGCATTTTATTTGACCCTGCCGATATTCGGGACATACACGGTTAGATCTGTTGCAGTGCATGTCACATGATATCGGTGCTCAGCCCCCTGGGTGGAGACGTTTCCCAGTTCCTTCCCATATGAAGAAATAGGAGAAATGTCCGTTATTCAGCTGCGGTAGGGCATACATTGCCCGATGCGGCCGACCGGACACTTGAAAATTTTTCAATATTTTCGGGCCAGTCGGCCACATGCACGCTGCAATTATTTGGCTGATCCGCTGATATCGGGTGGATTTGGCAGATAGTTGCAATGTGTATACCCAGCATTACAATTTTACATATGTACAATCTCACCCTACGCAGCTCATTTTTACATCCAGCCAAACTATATAAGTTTTGCAGGTTTGTGCACAATTTTCTCAAGAACCTATCTTACATAAGATATATGGTAATCTTGCCAGCTCTGGCCATCACCCTGAGCAAATATTTAATCAGACACAAACTGATGCTGTCTTGCCTTTCTCAGTAATACCAGATTTCATAAAACAGGTTCAGCAGTAGATATATTGGGCCTAATTCAGACCTGATTGCTCCTCTGCAAATTTGTAGAGGTTTGCATCAGATAGTTGCCACCCAGACAGAATGCGAAAAGCTTTGCAAATGCAGGTCAGCTGCAAATCCGTTCGCAACTCACCATTGAATGATTTTTCCAGTCTGTGCATAGCCCAGGACCTACTCCTACAGTGCAATAGGAACAGGCTGTACGGGGCCAGAGCTGACGTCACAGACCCTGCCTGTAAATGCTTGGGAACGCCTGCATTTTTACCGACACTCCCAGAAAACGGGCCAATTACCACCCCCAAATGTCCGCTTCCTGTCAATCAACTTACGTATACCTAGCGCACAAAAAGGACGCTGGATTATTTTGCAGTTTGGCCTTGCGCGTGCGTGCTACGATCCATATGCATGCGCACAGTGGCGGATCCAGGGGAGGGGCACACAGGCCCGTGCCCCCCCCCCTGTCATTTCTAGCACTTTTTTCTTCCAAACGTGGGCAGCAGCACTGCAGCGATCAGGCAGCGTTAACTGACTACTTCCGTGATGGCTCCTCCCCGGGTCTGCCTCCAGCTCTGTCTCCTCTACAAGAACAAGCAGGCACACAGCTGCAGGAGTGAAGATAGGTCAGCTGTTGTGCCTATCATTAGGTGGGCTGGACTATTCAAATGCATGCTGACAGGGCTCGGAGCCCTGTGGAGGCGTCAGCTCAGCATGAGACTGGAGCGGAGCTGGCCTCGCACACTGACACTGGTGAGTTGCAGCAGTGACAGCAATGTGCTGAGGCTGTGACACTACACTGTGTTAGGAGGCTGTAAATATGTGACACACGCTGGTACTTGGTTGACAGGAACTTTGATGTGACTGTTAGCTCCGCAGTACTGTGAGTCTGTGCGCTGACCCCATAATACAGCTCCGTTTTATGGGCTGTGACCCTGGGCTGATAACCCTGTGTTCTGGCTGCAGAAAGCCTGTAGCCAGAGCCAACTAATGTGCTGTATATCTTCCCTGTCACACCCAGATGGCAGCGTGTGTGCACTCTGGTGCAGAACTAACCCCTCACTGGCTGTCAGAACATGCTGAAGCTCTATATACATATATTTCACACATACATGTATGTTGCACAGTCACACATACATACTGCACACATGCCCACTGCACACATACATACTGCACACGTTCCCACTGCACTTCCGCCACTGCACACATACATACTGCACACATGCCCACTGAACACATACATACTGCACACCTGCCCACTGCACACATACATACTGCACACATGTCCACTGCACATATGCCCACTGCACACATACATACTGCACACATGCCCACTGAACACATACATACTGCACACCTGCCCACTGCACACATACATACTGCACACATGTCCACTGCACATATGCCCACTGCACACATACATACTGCACACATGCCCACTGCACACATACATACTGCACACATGCCCACTGCACACATACATACTGCACACATGCCAACTGCACACATACATACTGCACACATGCCCACTGCACACATACATACTGCACACATGCCAACTGCACACATACATACTGCACACATGCCCACTGCGCACATACATACTGCACACATGCCCACTTGCATACTGCACACATGCCCACTATTACACATATGCCCACAACACTTACGCCTACTGCACACATACCCCTTGTACACATAATACTGCACACATGCCCACTACACACATACATTTTTTATTTAAATTGCGCTCAGTGAGGCAGTGATGTGCTGTTGTCAGTGAGGCGGAGATGTGCTGCTGTCAGTGAGGCAGTGATGCGCTGTTGTCAGTGAGGCGGAGATGTGCTGCTGTCAGTGAGGCGGAAATGTGCTGCTGTCAGTGAGGCAGTGATGCGCTGTTGTCAGTGAGGCGGAGATGTGCTGCTGTCAGTGAGGCGGAAATGTGCTGCTGTCAGTGAGGCAGTGATGCGCTGTTGTCAGTGAGGCGGGGATACATCGCTGTCAGTGAGGCAGTAATGTGCTGCTGTCAGTGAGGTGGTGATGCGCCGCTGTCAGTGGGGCGGGGATGAGCCGCTCTCAGTGAGGCGGGGATGTGCCGTTGTCAGTGAGGCGGAGATGTGCTGCTGTCAGTGAGGCGGAAATGTGCTGCTGTCAGTGAGGCAGTGATGCGCTGTTGTCAGTGAGGCGGAGATGTGCTGCTGTCAGTGAGGCGGAAATGTGCTGCTGTCAGTGAGGCAGTGATGCGCTGTTGTCAGTGAGGCGGGGATGCATCGCTGTCAGTGAGGCAGTAATGTGCTGCTGTCAGTGAGGCGGGGATGCGCCGCTGTCAGTGGGGCGGGGATGAGCCGCTCTCAGTGAGGCGGGGATGTGCCGTTGTCAGTGAGGGGGGGATGTGCTGTTGTCAGTGAGGCGGGGATGTGCTGCTGTTAGTGAGGCAGAGATGTGCTGCTGTCAGTGAGGCAGAGATGTGCTGCTGTCAGTGAGGCAGAGATGTGCTGCTGTCAGTGAGGCAGAGATGTGCTGCTGTCAGTGAGGCAGAGAAGACATTGAAGGGGCCGTGAAAGTGCTGTGGTGTGGACATTGAAGGGACTGGTGGGGGGTGTTGTGGTTATTGAAGGGGGAGTGCTGTGAGCTGGACATCTCCGCTTTATTTTTACAACTGACTATAATGCACAGGCTGTGGAGAGGAGCCAGGCCGCCATTACTTGGAACAGTCATCCGAAAGGATCGGTCATCGACTAGGAGACAAAAGACCCACAGCATAGCAAGCAGGTAAGTGGAATGGCCTTGTTTTTTGTGTGTACCTCCCAGTGTGACTATAATGAGGGGTGTGGTTTATGGGGATTGCATATCTTGTGAGGTCATGCCCCTTGTAGTGATACCACCGCCCTTTACTGTAAGCACGCGTGCCGAAGGTGCGTGCAAATACAACTGGTACCACAGACATTCTCCCCTTCCCCTATCATGGTGCCCCCCCTGTCATTTTTTTCTGGATCCGCCCCTGCATGCGCAGTCAATCGATAATCGTCTGCCTTGTGAATTCGCACAACAGTGTTCAGGTCTGAATTAGGCCCATTGTTATGAACTTTACCATGGATTTTACCTCGCAAAAGTGCAAGTTGTTCATGTTCTAACTGACTCTGCTGATTTCAGTTACTGAATAAATAGGGGCAAATCCAATTGGCTACTTGTCGACTTGGACCTATACAATTATTGCAGGTCCAGCAGCCTTGCGCATAACCTCAGGAAAATTCCACCGTAAATGCACAGGCTGGGTTTTAATGCATGGGAAATGCCATAGATTCCAGCACTTTTACACAGAATCCATTGGTTCCAATGCTTCCCCTAGCGTTTTGCCGCATGTGGGAAAATGCAGAGTAATTGAATTGCTCTGGGCTTTAAACATGGAGCTTTTCCCTGTGCATTAATCCATTAGTTTAATTGGATATGCCCAGGGGCGGATTGGCTATAAGGCTCTCTAGGAAGATGCCTGGTAGGCCGATGTGTTTGTAGGGGCTGTTTTGTGTGGTCATGTGGCCCCACCCCCCACATGACAGCCAGCCCACCACACTCATGGATCTATTTACTAAGCCTTGGATGGAGAAAAAATAGATGGAGATAGATGGAGATAAAGTACTAGCCAATCAGCTCCTGTCATTTTTCAAACCCAGGCTGTGACATGGCAGTTTGGAACTGATTGGCTGGTGCTTTATCTCTGTCCAGTTTATCTCCGTCCAAGGCTTAGTAAATAGACCATTATGTACACTGCATTGTCCCCATTCAATCTGTTATTCCATCTCTACAGTACAGCACCTCTGCCATCAAGTGACGCTGCCATGGCTACACGGTATGTTATAATACTTGCCTACTTTTGAAAAAGCACTTCAACGAGATTGTGAAAGTAACACCTATCAGCGCGGACGTTTACTGCTACATCTGAGAGGCGTCTCATAAAAATTACTTACATCAAAATGTAAATGAGCCCCAAAGTTAGTAAGATCTACTTGTTGAAGAAAAGACACTGATATTTGCAGGATTTGTTTGTGTATTGTGTTTTAAAGGAGGTTCCATATACTGTAAGTGGCCTCGAGAAAAATTAATTAAAATGCATGTAGCCATAGGGATCATTGTGCCTTCTAACCAATGCAGGGATATGTCACTGATGAGCCCATTTGAATGTATGTATCTCTAATTTCTTTCCCCCTCCCCCCAAGAATGTAACAGCTGCAAAATAGGCATAAGTGTAATCAGGGAGATTTCTGGTCTATTCAGGGAGTGAGGGAGATTGCTGCTATTTCAGGGAGTCTCCTACAGGATGAGGGCGGGTAGGCAACTATGTATAATGTTATACCTCTTGTGCTGCCCATGGCCCTCATTCCGAGTTGATCGCTCGCAAGGCGATTTTAGCAGAGTTACACACGCTAAGCCGCCGCCTACTGGGAGTCAATCTTAGCTTCTTAAAATTGCGACCGATGTATTCGCAATATTGCGATTACTAACTACTTAGCAGTTTCAGAGTAGCTTCAGACTTACTCTGCCTGTGCGATCAGTTCAGTGCTTGTCGTTCCTGTTTTGACGTCACAAACACACCCAGCGTTCGCCCAGACACTCCCCCGTTTCCCCGGCCACTCCTGCGTTTTTTCCGGAAACGGTAGCGTTTTTTCCCGCACGCCCATAAAACGGCCTGTTTCCGCCCAGTAACACCCATTTCCTGTCAATCACATTACGATCGCCGGAGCGATGAAAAAGCCGTGAGTAAAAATACTATCTCCATTGTAAAATTACTTGGCGCAGTCGCAGTGCGAATATTGCGCATGCGTACTAAGCGGAATTTCACTGCGATGCGATGAAAAATACCGAGCGATCAACTCGGAATGAGGGCCCATGTCGGGCCACCTACAAAAGTTTACAGAGCCACCTTTAGTTCCCAATCCGTCCCTGGTCACAGTCCCTACTGCAGCAAAAGACACAAGGAAGGCCACAATTGCATACAATCAAGCCCGATGAGGAGGGATCCTGCACCCCTCAACAGACCCCACCCCCTCATCAACCACACCCCCATTAAGGCTGCTTCCATAAATTTCCCGGTCTGGTTTTCCATCTCAATCCGCCCCTGGATATGCCACATATAGAAACTTCAGTGGAGCTGCATGAAAACAGCATGGACAGTGTAATGGTTAGCATTACTTCTTCACAAGACTGAGGTCATGGGTTTGATTTCCACCATGGCCCTAACTGTGTGGAGTCTGTATAGTCTCCCTGTGCTTGCGTGGGTTTCCTCCCAATATACTGGTAAAATTAACCCTAGCGTGTATATGTGTGCGTGTACATGTGGTAGGGAATATAGAGTGTAAGCTCCACTGGGGCAGGGACTGATGTCAATGACCAAATATTCTCTGTAAAGAGCTGCGAAAACAGTGTGCACTATAAATAATTTGTAATAAATACATAATTATAAATAAATTAATACAATTAGATTTTCCTCAACACTCAGGGTCACTAGATAAGAGAGTAAATACAGACACCATGAAAACCACATATTTCAATAAAAGCAAGGTGAATGCTCTGCAGAGTAATGTAAAATTATACAGTATCTTCTTTCTCCTAAAGCTCTGTGTAGTCCTGCTATCAAATAAGATTAAAAGTAAATTCAGTTTCTTAAGGGGGGTACTCACGGAGCGATTGCTGCTTAAAATCGAAACAATCTGTCTAGATTGCTTAGATTTTAAGCAGTGAGCTCTCTGTGTGTACCCCCACAGCGATAGCGATCCGCAGCCTCGCGCATCGCTATCGCTGGTGCTAGATTGACCTGCATGTAGGTTTAATCTAGCAGCCCGCTTATTTCACCTGCTGGGTGATATGAGTGGCCCCCCGCGCACACTCAGCACACATCGTGCCGTGCTGAGCGACATCTCTCCCTAAATCGGGCCGTGAATACAGCCCTTTACAGTAGCTGTTTTATTCCTGGCCCCCAGTAATCCAATAAAATAATAAGATCACAACACATAAATATCAGATCACACCAAGGGTTCGGTGTCAATATATTGACTAGTGATGAGCGAGTTGACTACAATGGAGAGTTGCATTTCATAAAGCAAATGTATCTAGTGATTTTATCAGCAGGTTCTTTGTCTATTTCTTTCCCCTTTTCTGCCATAGGGCAAACCTTGCAATTACTGCAAGGTAAAAGACTTGTAGGTCTGTCAGAAAACTTCTTGTATTTTCAATCTTGGGGCCCACTGGTTTTAGATGAATTTTTGATATCATTGCTTTCATAGCTGTAAAATCTGGCAATTGTTTGTGAATATCTTTTTTAATTCTCTCTCTGAACTACTATATTGTGTAATTTTCTTATCATCGCTGTTTAGGTCTCTATCTTTTATATTAAAGCAATGTTTGTCTTTCAATATTATTTGACTTATTAAGCGCCTGCCCTATACATTGTTATGCATATATACAGATATTTCTGTATCTCTCTCTCTCTCTCTCTCTCTCTCTCTCTATATATATATATATATATATATATATATTGCTCCAAAAAATAAAGGGAACACTAAAAAAACACATCCTAGATCTGAATGAATGAAATATTCTTATTAAATACTTTGTTCTTTACATAGTTGAATGTGCTGACAACAAAATCACACAAAAATTTTCAATGGAAATCAAATTTATTAACCCATGGAGCTCTGGATTTGGAGTCACACTCAAAATTAAAGTGGAAAAACACACTACAGGCTGATCCAACCTTGATGTAATGTCCTTAAAACAAGTCAAAATGAGTCTCAGTAGTGTGTGTGGCCTCCACGTGCCTGTATGACCTCGCTACAACGCCTGGGCATGCTCCTGATGAGGTGGTGGATGGTCTCCTGAGGGATCTCCTCCCAGACCTGGACTAAAGCATCCGCCAACTCCTGGACAGTCTGTGGTGCAACGCCACGTTGGTGGATGGAGCGAGACATGATGTCCCAGATGTGCTCAATTGGATTCAGGTCTGGGGAACGGGCGGGCCAGTCCATAGCATCAATGGACTCCAGCCACATGAGGTCTAGCATTGTCTTGCATTAGGAGGAACCCAGGGCCAACCGCACCAGCATATGGTCTCACAAGGGGTCTGAGGATCTCATCTCAGTACCTAATAGCAGTCAGGCTACCTCTGGCGAGCACATGGAGGGCTGTGCGGCCCCCCCAAAGAAATGCCACCCCACACCATTACTGACCCACTGCCAAACCGGTCATGCTGGAGGATGTTGCAGGCAGCAGAACGTTCTCCTTGGCATCTC
The DNA here is from genome assembly GCF_028390025.1 of Pseudophryne corroboree. Taxonomy (NCBI): domain Eukaryota; kingdom Metazoa; phylum Chordata; class Amphibia; order Anura; family Myobatrachidae; genus Pseudophryne; species Pseudophryne corroboree. Next base: position 137,205,338 of record NC_086451.1, read on the forward strand.
CAGACTCTGACACGTCTGTCACATGTGCTCAGTGAGAACCTGCTTTCATCTGTGAAGAGCACAGGGCAACAGTGGCGAATTTGCCAATCTTGGTGTTCTCTGGCAAATGCCAAACGTCCTGCATGGTGTTGGGCTGTAAGCACAACCCCCACCTGTGGACGTCGGGCCCTCATACCACCCTCATGGAGTCTGTTTCTGATCGTTTGAGTAGACAAATGCACATTTGTGGCTTGCTGGAGGTCATTTTGCAGGGCTCTGGCAGTGCTCCTCCTGTTCATCCTTGCACAAAGGCGGAGGTAGCGGTCCTGCTGCTGGGTTGTTGCCCTCCTACAGCCTCCTCCACGTCTCCTGATGTACTGGCCTGTCTCCTGGTAGCGCCTCCATGCTCTGGACACTACGCTGACAGACACAGCAAACCTTATTGCCACCGCTCGCATTGATGTGCCATCCTGGATGAGCTGCACTACCTGAGCCACTTATGTGGGTTGTAGACTCCGTCTCATGCTACCACTAGAGTGAAAGCACCGTCAGCTTTCAAAAGTGACCAAAACATCAGCCAGAAAGCATAGGAGCTGAGAAGTGGTCTGTGGTCACCACCTGCAGAACAACTCCTTTATTGGGGGTGTCTTGCTAATTGCCTATAATTCCCACCTGTTGTCTATTCCATTTGCACAACAGCATGTGAAATTGATTGTCAATCAGTGTTGCTTCCTAAGTGGACAGTTTGATTTCACAGAAGTGTGATTGACTTGGAGTTACATTGTGTTGTTTAAGTGTTCCCTTTATTTTTTGAGCAGTGTATATACTGTGTATGTATGTATGTATATATATATATATATATATATATATATATATATATATACATACACACACATATATATATATATATATATATTATATATATTATATATGACAGTTTGATTTCACAGAAGTGTGATTGACTTGGAGTTACATTGTGTTGTTTAAGTGTTCCCTTTATTTTTTTGAGCAGTGTATATACTGTGTATGTATATATATATATATATATATATATATATATAAATTGCAAATAGTCCCGGCACTCCCCTTATAGGTGATGTATTTGCTGCGGTGCCCTCCTGGTGGAAGCTCCCTTCCACTATGTAGTGTGAAGATGTGGCGGCGGCACTCAACCAGACTTAGCAACTGCAGTTAATAGATTTATTATGCCAACATGTTTCGGGGATTAGACCCCGTCCTCAGGGCCAGACAAAACGGCCCTGAGGACGGGGTCTAATCCCCGAAACATGTTGGCATAATAAATCTATTAACTGCAGTTGCTAAGTCTGGTTGAGTGCCGCCGCCACATCTTCACACTATATATATATATATATATATATATATGTATTGGGAGAGAGAGAAAGGGGCATCAGTTTTGATATGCCCCTTCCCGGCAAGGCATGCCCCTAATGTCCCTATTGGAAGAATGACAGGGTGTAAAATCTACTAACGTTGCATATATAGAAGGGAATTCAAATGTTTGAAAACTTAAAGTCGGTTGGGTGTCTATTTTTTCCTGTCTATTAGATAGGAAAAATACAGATACCAAAACAGACACCACACTGACTTTTCAAACATTTGAATTCCCCCCATTGTATCTTAATGAATCACATACTGTAGAATCGCAACTATTCAAGTTCTGTGTTTACATGGTAGATCTGGCTTTCTGACATCACAACTTCACAGATACAGTATTTGTATAGATATATTGCATTTCCTATCAATTCTATATATTTTAATTACTAAATAACAAAAAAAAATAATGCTTTGTTATACAATAGTTGCCAACATTTTAAAATCATTTACTGGGGCAGTTTACTGCAAGATTGTACATATAGGGCCTAATTCAGCATAGAACGCTGCTCCGACAGCATTCACATGCTGAAGCCCTCTGCAGTGTACACACGCACATAAGCCACACTGCACATGCGCACACTGTGAGATGCAACGGCATCTAACACATATGAAAACCTGTGCCTGATTGACAGGCAGAGACGTTCGCGGGGAGGGAGTGTCATGGTGGCGTTTTAGGGGTCTTGCGGTGGCATTTGGGGCCGCGGTCTGGACAATACAGACATGTCCGGACTGTTTGCAGGGTGCGCCGCAGCCGCTGTAACCTGAAACATGGCAGCAAGCCATTTGCCTTAGCAGCTAGGCTGCATAGGCAGAGGGCAACCCTAAACATGCGAGTGCATCGCTGTATTGCGGAGGGGGAGGGGGGGCAAGACCTGGCATTTCGGGGCGCCCCTAAAGATATTTATTCTGTGGATCTTTTATGTCTCTTATGTCATGTAATTTTTAAGTGATTTTATTTTCTATGGCTGTGCACCTTATCTTTTAAGTAAACCATACCTAATAGGGGTGTTTTTTGTATTGTATTGAAACAATTTCTGTGACATTGGTTTCATATTGTGCTGTCTCTATAATTTTATAATAAATGAATGTTTTATACTTTAGACATTCTGATAGTCTTTTTATAAGTTAAAGGACACGTAGTGACTGGCACTCTAACAAAAAGCAGCAATGGCCCTGGTGCCTTCCAGAGACTTTCAATGACAAACAGTGTGGAGCCGGCACTCAACGGACTTCATAGAGGCAAATGAAACACTGTACTATCCACATGTACAGTACTAATATTTCGGAAATGTATTCCTTCATCAGAGTACATACTATTCTATACTAATATATTGTGCATGTTTGGAGGGACGGCATCCCAGGACAACATAAAGAATTGTAAAAACCAGAGTCGGTAATGTTAAGTCTCATTGAAAGAGCTAACGCTCTGAAGCGTTGATGTAACACTACCGGCTTTGTCTGGATTTTACTATTCATTATATAGTCCTGGAGGGCCATCCCTCCAAACATGCACTATATCATATTATTGGAAAGGCACCAGGCAAGTAGTTATAGTTGTTAGGAGTGCCATATATAATCCAGCAGCAAATTTTGTAAAAAATAGGTACTATACAAACTTGCACTCTATTTATTCTCCCCTATAAATGTTCTTGCACCACATAGTGCATTGTACATGCTAATTATTGGAGGAAATATTATTTGTAGTTTTCAAAATCAGTTTTTGAAGGCTTAATTCATTGATTCCTTTAGGAAGTACTGTTTTCCAGTAATAAGTCAGGTATGAAGAAAGATTTAGTATTTTGTGTAGACCCACCTGTCTAAAGAGGTACAGTACATCACTTTTTTATGCATCATACTATACTGCTGTGTTACACCATAAATTCTAGTTAAAGGACATAGGGGTTGATCTATCAAACAGTGTAAATAATGGGGACAGGATCCAGTGGTGAAGTTACTCATAGCAACCAATAAACTTTGAGGTAGAATTTATCAAGTACATTCTATACAATCAGGTCCTCATCTTTTATCTATGCGTCTGACATTACTGTATGTTTCATCTGTAGGTAACAGAAAATGCTATACAGAGAACAGCAAGGAGAGGTGAGTAAAGAGGTGACATTTTCCTAGATTTAAATATTTGATCAAATTGTTGTTATTAAAAGTGTTGCTGTAAAAATTATCCCAATCGCTATAAAACTACCAAGGTATTTAATACTGGTCTCATTCTTTGATAGTGAACAATGGTCAGTATGACCCTCCTGAATTATTCAACCAGCCCCCCGCCCCCCCCCCCCCCCCCCCAAAAAAAAAAAAAACCCGCATTGCCCCTCTAGTTTCTTGGTGGGCTAGAATTTTAATTGAATAAGACACCCCAAAGCCCTCAATCCCTACTTGAATAAATTAAATAAATATTAATTCATTGGTTGGAGTCCAAATGAAGAGAAACTAAAGGGCCCTACAGACTGGGTGACCCGCCGCCGAGCTTCCCGACCGCCGATACGGCAGACGGGCGAACCGGCGGTGGGGGGGAGGTGACGGCGAGAGTGAAGTTTCCTCACTCCCCCCGTCACCCGGCACCATAGCAATGCATGCTAATACAGACAATCTCGTCCATATTTGCCTGCATGCATAAGCGACGGGGCACCAATGATGAAGGAGCGCGGGGCCTCGCATCGTTCATCGTTGGTGCCCACACACTGCACGATATGAACGAGTTCTCGTTCATAAATGAATGAGAACGTTCATATCGTGCAGTGTTATCTGTCACTGTGTAGAGCTTACTACAGAAAACCCAATTGAAGAAATCTTCTCTGACAACAGCAGAATGGGCAAAGTCAAAGGTCCAGTCGTCGGAGGCCAATTGCAAGCATGTATTTGTCATTGTTATTAAAATACTTTTGTGTGTGATTGAGCAGTAATGGCCAACAGTTCAGTTATTGTATTATGTTATATAATACAACTATTAATTGTCATACATTAGAGCAGGCCTGGCCAATCTGTGGCTCTCCAGATGTTGTGCACATCCCAGCATGCCCTGCCACAGTTTTAACATTCCCTAATAGCAAAACTGTGGCAAAGCATGATGGAACTTGTAGTTTTATAACAGCTGGATAGCCATAGGTTGGCCACGCCTGCATTAGAAAGTCCAAGGAATACATTATGTCAGCCATTATTCACTGTGATTATAGCTACCATGTTCTCTGTAGATCTCGTTTATAAAGCTCCCTAGATGGGCAGCTCAAAGTACTTTGGTTTTGTACAAATGCATCTAGATGATCGTCCCAGAGGTCTTCAAGGTAATCTCTACTCTGGGAAGATGCCAAACTAGAAAAGAACCTAAGGTCACAGAGAGGAGAAAAAAAATGTGTATTGTGCGAAAAAAGTGTAGATGTAACATAAAAATTAAAAACTCCCATGACTTCGGAACCTCCACTTTCATACAATTACACCAGAAAAGTTTAAAAATACTAAAAAATAGAGATGAGCAGGTTCGGCTGTAACACCAGAATTAACGCCAGTTCGGTTTTATCCGGATTTTTCTTATTGGCTATCCAAAACACATGACATCCGTTAGCCAATAAGATGTCGTTTTGAGATCCGAGTAAGTCCGAGTGAAACCGAACCCGCTCATCTCTACTAAAAAATACTGACTGGTTTCACTATGTCATGTTAATGTTGTAGTTACACAGTTCTTACACTGAGGCCTTTGAGCGTGGTTGAGTGTTGCCAAATAATGGACATGGTTGATAAGTTTTTATTGAATTGAGCCTGGCTTACATTAGGGGAATTAAAAACGGGGTCTACTACGATATCCTGGCTGCCGGGATCCCGGTGCCCAGCATACCGGTGCCGGGATCCCGACTGCCGGAATGCTGGCAGTGGGGCGAGTGCAAAAGAGCCCCTTGCGGGCACTGTGGCACGCTATTTATTCTACCTCTAGGGCTGTCATGGACACCCCAAGAGGGAGAATAGTTGTCGGTATTCCGGCACCGGTATGCTGAGCGTCAGGATCCCGACAGCCGGGATATCAAATGCTTCCCATAAAAAAGTACTCCGATTTAGTGACTTCCCATGTAGCTGAGAGGTATGGAGGAAAATTAGATTAGAAAAAGTGTCGAGTGGAGAGAAGATTGGCGTATTGGAATAAGCTAATGAGGAGGGCACATATGAGGGAGAAGCTCAAGAGAAAGAGGGGTAAGTGAGGGAGAAGTGGGGTCATGTAAGTAAAGCTGGTGGGCAAGGGGTATGTAAAAGAAATGTCAATGAGCATGTTATGGGAAAGCTGGTGAGCAGGGGCACATGTTATGGAGAAAATGGGGGCATTTCAGAGAAAAGATGGTGCCCAGAGGACAAATCACTGAAAACTGGAGGGAGAAGTTGGCGAGAAGGGGCAGTGTGTAAATGAAAACCTGTAGGTCAACACTTGTTTAGAATGTTGTCGGGCTGTTTTGACAAAGGCTTACAAAGAATCAACTTGACCTTAACTTATTAAGTGGCACAAATTTTAAGTGCAAATACCGGCGTGTTTTGCACTTAATCATATTTACATTTGAGAGCAAACGATCCTTTACGTAATATTCCTCTAAGTTTGCAAAGTTAAGAAAGTTTGCCAGGAGACAAATTAAAATTCAGTACATCTCTATGAAATGCTCAGTCACTGTTTATAAATCCTTGACATTTTTGGTGCAGGAAAAAAAGTAGATATAGAACATTGGGGTCGATTCAATTTAGCAACAGTTGAATAGCCCCGGGAATTAGCTCCCGGCGCTATTCAATACAGCGACTAGTTACCCTCAATTGTCGGGAATTCTTCTCTCACCCCCGACAGAGAAGAAAACCGACAAAAGGGCTGCCGCGCGGCCGGCGCGAGGCTGATTCTGTCGGGAATCAGCATCGCCGCGGGTAGTTAAGTCGGAGAATGCCCGTTCTCCTGACAAAACAACCTGTTAAGTCCGCGAGAACGGGCATTCTCTGACTTAACTTTAGCTGAATTGAATAGCGTCGGGAGCTAATTCAACTGTTCAACTGTCGCTGAATTGAATCGACCCCATTAATTCTAATAAAAACACAAGGTTCCAGCGCACACTGTTGCAAAAAAAAAAAAAAAAGACAATTTGTTTTATAACTAGAAGTCCATAACTAAATGAATAAACTTTCCTGCCAACAGCAGCTGTTTCAATGGGATCTTTATCAAGGCTTTAGTTATGGATTTCTACTAATAAGGACGTGCCTGTATTACATATCATGTTTTGCACTGCGCCATAAAACAGGTGCACCATTGTGCCGACTATGTACTTGCCAAGGAATGCCTTCTGTCTGCCCATTTTTCCCCATCAGCCTAGTTGAAATTCTCTTCTGCAAACCCCATCACCAATAAAAGTTGTACTGCATCTGAGTTTTGTTATTTTTAAATGAAGCATTATGGCTTTCCGCATTTTGCATGTGAAGAAAAGGAGAGAGGTCATAACTGAGACTATAACATGCTTTTCTTTTCCATTGTTTTAGAAGCTGCAAAAAGTTTCTTAAACAACTCTGGCATAGTGATACCAAGAGGACTCTTTACAAAGACATCAGCTCATCTCATACTTCAAAATACTTCTGTTCCAGGTAAATTGTAAAAATATATCTAAACTAGTATTTATGACAGTCGTAGCTATTGTACATAGATTTCACTTATCTTCCCCTACTCTCTCTCTCTCTCTGTTTTCTCCGGCTTCCTTTGACCATCTCTCTAAGCTCTCGTCTCCCCATATCTGGGGCAAATTGGAGGAACATGGGGAAACTACTGTATTTCCCTGTTCCTCGTATCTTTTCCTGTTCACCCTGTCACATGCTGTTCTTACCCTTTTCCTACCAGTTCACCATTTGGTGTGCACATTTAAGGGGGAATTCAGTTGTCGGTGAACAGACTCGCTGCGCCGAATTAACATGCCTCTTGCCGCACTTTATGGCAGCAGAATCTCGCTCAAAAGTCTATGCTATCCGATAGGGGGGGGTGTGCAAATCGACCGGGTGAAGTCTGCGAGTTGGGCTGCCGTTGCCGGTGTTTCAATGCAGCGGCAATGGGAGTTCTCCCTATTCTTCCACAATTTAAATATGCCCAGGCACACCCTAATGTCAGACTTTATCTGTGTTTTTCTGCAATGTAATTGTGCAGCCGGCATTCCTATGAGATGAATTTTAGTGAGTAACTGACACAATGACTCACAAGATGTAGATGTACAGCCAGTTTTGGACCGGCCCACAGGGGTACTGGGGAAACCCCTGGTGGGTCAACTACCTGGGGTACCACCTCCTCTAGGAATCAGATTCGAGACTGTGCGCTTGAATTATACATTATACATATGTTACCTTATACTGTACAGGACTAAGGTGTATTTTCTACAGTCACTGCTGTTATTAATCTAGGTTATTATCATGCATGCACTAGCAGTGTTTACTATATTTATAAAGGGGCCCAGACTATGCTCTCTATAATGGTTAGCCAAACATCTGTGGTGGCTGGCCACACCCCCTCTGGAGACTGGCCACACCCCTAAACATGGGCCCCTGCATTCCACCGGTGGGCCCTTCATGCCCCAGTCCGACACTGTGACCTGCCCTTCACTTTGTGCCCTAATTATCTCCTCCATTAGAGGGACAGAAAATTAAGCAGTGCATTCAGATTTAAATGTACTATGGGGGTCATTCCGAGTTGTTCGCTCGGTAATTTTTTTCGCATTGCAGCGATTTTCCGCTTAGTGCGCATGCGCAATGTCCGCAGTGCGACTGCGCCAAGTAAATTTGCTATGCAGTTTGGAATTTTACTCACGGCTTTTTCATCGTTCTGGTGATCGTAGTGTGATTGACAGGAAGTGGGTGTTACTGGGCGGAAACTGGACGTTTTATGGGTGTGTGCGGAAAAACTCTACCGTGTCTGGGAAAAACGCGGGAGTGGCTGGAGAAACGGGGGAGTGTCTGGGCGAACGCTGGGTGTGTTTGTGACGTCAAACCAGGAACGACAAGCACTGAACTGATCGCAGATGCCGAGTAAGTCTGGAGCTACTCAGAAACTGCTAAGAGAGGTGTAATCGCAATATTGCGAATACGTCGTTCGCAATTTTAAGAAGCTAAGATTCACTCCCAGTAGGCGGCGGCTTAGCGTGAGTAAATCTGCTAAAAGCAGCTTGCGAGCGAACAACTCGGAATGAGGGCCTATATAAACTACACCGTCCAGTTGTATTTGGCATAATATGATGAGTGCACTATTGTGTGG